>NW_013953017.1:71051-72581 GCF_001266775.1 Austrofundulus limnaeus | reverse complement strand
CCGCAGCAGAGTACGTCTTTCCCTGTTTACCTATTTCCCCAGAGCATTTATCTGCTGCCCAGACAAAACAGTCTATTTTAGCTTTATCAAAGTTCCTACTGCTGTATTATTTTCCTCCTTATGTCCCTGCAAGCTTACCCAATAATTCAGCATAATTTGCTTTTGCCTTAAATATAAAGGAGTCTCTCCCATTTCTACCTGCTGCCAAAGATGGAGATGTCTTCAGAGCTCCACAACATAATCTCAAAGCTTGATTCTGAATAATTTCTAACTTACTAATCACTGTTTTTGCAGCTTGCTCGTAAACTACACATCCATAGTCCAAAACTGATCTGATCAAAGCAATGTAGATCTTTTTTAATTAATTTTATTTGCACCCCAATCTAATCCTGTTAAACATCTCATTATATTTATAACTTCTTTACATTTCCCTTCAACATACTTTACGTGATCAGTCCATAAAAGCTTAGAATCAAATGTGATTCCTAAATAACAAAATTTACTCATTTTTTCTATTTTTCCCCAAACATTTTTAAATCTATTTCTTCGATCTTCTTCCTACCAAATACAACAGTCTTTGTTTTATCTGAGAATTTAACTCCCCATTTATAAGCCCAACTTTCAACAGATTAATAGCTTTTTGTATTTTCTCATACACTAATCTTACATTTCTCCCTTTCCTCCACAAGGCTCCATCATCAGCAAATAATGACTGCTTAACATCCTGATCTACTTCCTCAAAAACATCATTAATCATGACTGAAAACAATAAAGGACTGATAATGCTTCCCTGTGGAGTACCATTATCATTTTTATATTTATTGGATCTTTTTACTCCTAACTGTACTTGTACAACTCTGTTCAACAAAAAATCTCTAATCCAATTATAGGCCCTTCCTGTAATCCCCATTTTATATAATTTTATAAGCAACCCATCCTTCCATACCATGTCATATTGCTACCACTATTTCCCTGTTAATTTGAGCTTTTCTAATATCTGATTCTAAACAGATAACTGGATCCATTGTTCTCCTTCCTTTTCTGAACTCACTTTGACACGAAGACAGAAGTCCTTTACTTTCTACAAAGTATGTAATCCTTTCTGTTATCATTCTTTCCATAACCTTTCCTAAACATTATCATGAGTGGAGTTTTTTGTGTGTTTCTTCCTGATTGGTTCCTGCGTTTAATTGCACCACCTGCGTGCAATCCTGCTGATGACATCCTGGGCTTTATAAGCGTCTTCAGACAGATGAGTCTTCGCTGATGCATAACACCATATTGGTAGTGCTCAAGCCAACTACAAGTTGTTAAAGTGAGCTATAGTTATTGTTGTTGACATTTATGTCTTCTTGCTTTTTAAGGAATCTCTCGCCAAGTTTTCTGTCTGGAGTTTTGGTCTGCTCAGGATTAACCACAACAGGAACCAAGGAAGATTTTTATGTTTTGCCACTCTGCCTGAAGAAAACAATTCATCTGATTAAAGGAAGCCTCACCCCAAAACCAAGTCCTTCTCCAGGAATCCGTAAG
>NW_013953017.1:60109-65926 GCF_001266775.1 Austrofundulus limnaeus | reverse complement strand
CACATACATCTTCTGCCATCGGCATGTCCCCTTTTGAAGCCTCCCTGGGGTATAACCCCCCGTTATTTTCTAGTGTTGAGACTGAGTGTGCAGTTCCTTCTGTCCAGCATCATGTCCGCAGGTGTCGCCGTTTCTGGAGGCAAACCAAGGAGGCGCTCCTGCGGACAGCACAACAGAACAAGAAGACGGCTGACAAGCATCGTTCTGTCGCCCCTTCCTACAAGGTTGGTCAGCAGGTTTGGCTGTCAACTAAAGACATCCAACTGAAGGACACCACTAGGAAGCTGGCTCCCTGGTTTATTGGTCCGTTCCCGGTGGAATGCATCATAAACCCCTCTGCGGTACGTCTCTCACTCCCATCTTCCATGAAGATACACCCTAACTTTCATGTCTCTCAGATCAAACCAGTCTCTAGCAGTCCTTTGAGCCCTCCTTCCAACCTCCCTCCACCCCCCCCCGGCTCATCGACAATCAACCAGCCTACACGGTCAACAAGATCCTTTATGTCAGGCGAAGGGGGCGTGGCCTACAGTACCTGGTCGACTGGGAGGGCTACYGTCCTGAAGAGAGATCGTGGATTTCAAGGGACCTCATCCTCGATCCCTCCCTCATCTCCTCGTTTTACAGGAACAATCCGGAGAAGCGTTTAAGATTGCCAGGAGGCAATCGTCGGGGGAGGGTACTATCATGAGTGGAGTTTTTTGTGTGTTTCTTCCTGATTGGTTCCTGCGTTTAATTGCACCACCTGCGTGTAATCCTGCTGATGACATCCTGGGCTTTATAAGCGTCTCCAGACAGATGAGTCTTCGCTGATGCATAACACCATATTGGTAGTGCTCATGCCAACTACAAGTTGTTAAAGTGAGCTATAGTTATTGTTGTTGACATTTATGTCTTCTTGCTTTTTAAGGAATCTCTCGCCAAGTTTTCTGTCTGGAGTTTTGGTCTGCTCAGGATTAACCACAACAGGAACCAAGGAAGATTTTTATGTTTTGCCACTCTGCCTGAAGAAAACAATTCATCTGATTAAAGGAAGCCTCACCCCAAAACCAAGTCCTTCTCCAGGAATCCGTAAGAGACTTTTCATTAATTCTATGAAAATATATTATATTTTCATTTCCAATTCATTGGAAAGAGACTCACCTGGATTCTTCCCCTTTTTTCCAGATCCGGATTTATTTTTATCTCCCCYCACCTGTAAATAAATCACTTATCTTTTCATTCATGTTTCATGTTTGATTTCTCAGTTCCACTCAAACGCCTGACTATTCTGAGTTCATGTCAAACATGAAGTAAGTGAAGTTGGTCTATAACTTAGAGGGTTTGTTGGATCTTTTCCCGGTTTAATAATTGGCACAATAATTGCTTCCTTCCAATTAGATGGTAATCTTCCTTCTTTCCAGATCTTKTTATATAAACCTAGAAGTTTTTCTTCAGCCTGACTCCCTAAATGTTTTAGCATAATATAGCATATCTGATCTTTTCCTGGTGCCGTTAGTCCTGATCTCATTATTGCTTTCTTCATTGCCTGCATAGAAAAATAAACATCCATTACATTTCCTGGGTTTGCTCTGTCTTCTAAAATAACATTATTTGCCCTTCTTGTCTGCTCCCTCCTAAATTTCCCGTGTTCTGTCAAATTATCTGAACTAMGAATTTTTGCAAATGTTCTTGCCATTACTTCTACTTTCTCTTCATTTGTTACTGCTATTCCTTCTTCATGATTTAGAATTGGATATGTCCTTTCCTGTCTATTTCCCTTCATTTTCTTAATCATTCCCCAAACATTAGCTATAGGAGTTGTTCTGCCAATTGAATCACAAAAAACTCTCCATTTTGTCCTCTTTGCTTTCTTAATAATTTTCTTTGCTTCTGCTTGATACTTTTGAAATTCAATTAAATTTTTTAAATTATGTGTTTTCTTCAATATTCTAAAAGCTCTATTTCTTTTCCTTATTGCTTCACTGCACTCTTTTGTCCACCAAGGCACCTCTTTCTTTTTGCTCTTACCTTCACTTACAGGAYTRGTTATTTTTGCTGCTTTCAATATAACTTCCCTAATCTTTTCCTCTATACTCTCTATATCTAGATTTAAAATGACTTCCTCCATATATTTCTCGCATATTTATTTAAATATCTTCCATTTTGCCTTACTAAATATCCACCTTTCCTGCCTTTCTACTATCTCTTTCTCTTTAGATATAAGGATTTTACAAAAAATTGGAAAATGATCACTACCTATTGTTGTTTCTTGTTCTATTTTCCACTCACATAATCCCGCTAAATCTCTGGACACCAAAGTTAAATCTATAGCTGAGTAATTTCCTGTATGTAKATCTATRCTTGTTCCTCTTCCATCATTCATGCATACRAATTGATTATCTTCCAACAGCTGTTCTATTATATCTCCATTTGTATCTGTTCCCTGCCCTCCCCATAAATTGCTATGGGCATTAAAATCTGCACACCAAATAACTTTATTTTTATTTTGTCCCTGAATTTCTTTTAATTTATCCAAGTCCAATCTTCTACATGGATTGTAATAATTTACTATAGTAAATGGTTCTGCCTTTATCCAAATTTCCACAATTACAAACTCATCTTCTTTCCCTCTCTTAATCACTCTAAATGGCAACCCTTCCCTAATAAATATGGCACATCCCCCACCATTACCTTCAATCCTATCAAATCTAACAGCAGAATATTTGAGTATTTTAAATTCTAATTGGGGTTTTAACCAAGTTTCTTGTATACAAATAATGTCTGGAGCTTCTTCTAATTTATCAATAAATTGTCTTTTTGTTCCTCTGTATTACAACTTATCGTTAAGTTTCTATCTCTCAGTACTTTTGCATTAGTGATGTCTCCCACCTGATTCCTCAGAATCATGGATAATCTAACCGGACTGATTGTTTGCAATGCCTTCTCCTCGTTAACTCTAACAATCACTTTGAACTCTCTTACTTCCCTCTCCATTTCTTCTTCAGACTCATCCCAGCTTTTCACTACTCTGCCCTTCTTTTCTGCACCTGTCGTTGCTGAAGATTTTACTC
This sequence comes from Austrofundulus limnaeus, assembly GCF_001266775.1. NCBI lineage: Eukaryota > Metazoa > Chordata > Actinopteri > Cyprinodontiformes > Rivulidae > Austrofundulus > Austrofundulus limnaeus. The sequence goes on along the minus strand of NW_013953017.1, from coordinate 62,873 downwards.
TTTTTGGACTCATCCTTTCACTACTCGATGCTTCAGGACTCCCGTCACTTTCACTATCTATACTATTTCCCCACTCTGGTCCATTCACAGCACAGCTGAGTCTACTCGCTGTAGTCTTCGTCCAAAGTTCTTTCACTAGTCCTCGGGATTTTCCGATAGAGTCTTGAGTATTTCCCTGACGCCGACTTCCAGAAGTCCGAGGTATTCTTAACTCTTCATCTTCTCCTTTTTCAGTTCTTGATTAAAACTTTTTAACCATCAATCCGTCCCAATCAAGGTCACGCCAACAGCCAGAGCCAGGCAGCGCGACTTCATGCGCAATCCACGCGACCACTCCCAGCGCTGAGTTGGTCTTTGGCACTGCCTTAAGAAGCCTGGAGTTGATGAGCCAGATTGCACACAGGTGTGGGTGATCAGCGCTGCCACCAATCAAGGAGGTAGGGGGTGGAAACACCAAAATGCTACAGTTTTACACCAAAGATTGTTGACTTTAAAATGTTATCGCACTTGAAGAGATTAATAAATTCAAAGTCAAAGTTTAATGACTAGTCTCATATGTAAACTAACAACCAGATTTAACTCAGAACTATTATCAATTTTCCCTGCTGACCTCTTTTTGTTTTTTCAACAATCACAATGTGGTGGTAGGTTCAAGTTTTATCACTATTGTTTCTTTTCTTTAAATTATGAGGAAGAATAATCAAAGACACCAGAAAGTTACAGGTACTGCTGAAATATTACTATTTCAGTTTTCAAACCCTGTTTTAAACCATTCAATATAATTAAATAGATAAGGTTTATTCAGCAAGAAATGTTTTGTCTTAAGCGCGCAACCTCAGCCACTCTCCAGCTACTTTGTACTCTCCGTCTCTTTAGGGACACAACATTCTTATTATTCAACTATATTTCAAGATGTTTGTCTAACAGCTTAGCCTGCTGACACAGATGTCATGTAAGCTGTCTGTCTTTCAAGACCCTTTCAACAGTCACCCCTACCTAAAAACTGCATCCACGACCCACTTAACAGGCCCCAAATTTTCCTCGACCATACACCACTCATATACACACAAAAAAGGATAGAAAGATAAAGAGTTTGACTCCTGGATTTATTCCCAATGTCGTCATATCCCACCTTTAAATAAGAATTTTTCAACCATACGAAAGTCCCCACCAGGAAATCACAAATTACAATTCATGGATTTTTCCTTATGACAGGCATCTTAACTGGCCCATGCTCCCCACCAGATATTGGTAATTTTTTACCCCACGTGTTTAGGGCAGTCTTTTATAGAAGACTCACTCAGGCTTTCGGAAAGAGCTCATAAAACGGCCTGACAAAAAGGTAATATTTTTACACACAACACGCACCAAAAATATATTAAAACACATATTTCACTACCTAAATGGCCCAATTTATTGTATGGTTGTAAACCCTCACAGATCATTATGTCCAAATGCTTATAAACCGTCTTTTAACCATCCAACTAATCCACGTTTGTTATGACTACTGGCGAATACCACGCTGCCTTTGCTAAGCCGACACACAGTCCTAGCTTAGCAAAGCTAACACGAAGGACCGCTCCAACGCTCAGCCACACGCCCCAGTCGGCAGAAACACAGATCGCTGCACAGTCCTGTTTGTTTATCAAGATGGAAAGCAAAAAATGATTTTGCTCACCTGTTATCTGGCGCCCAGAATGTATGGCGACCCGGCGTTCCCACCGCTAGGCCTAGTAGCCGAACTCACACAACAGCCCACTACTCGACTTGCAATTCCAACGTCGGGGTCAATATTCAATAAACTGAAGTTGATATTAGAAACACAATTGTTAAATAAAATTATTTGTAGAATGAATCAAACCATACAACACCAGAATTCTGGATCTGAGTGAGGTTTATTGTTGCTGAAGCTGACAGGAAACCAACACTGCTGAAAACCCAGGAATTTCATCCATTTATACAGGTTCTTCAATGCCTGTGTGCGCCCCCTACTGGCCTACGGCTGAATCACAGGCATTCAGACAAAGTCCTCAGCTAATGTTATCACAACTTTTAATTATGTGTTGTCACATATTTCGGACATGTAACTGAACCTATTTCAATCAAAGCATAATAGATTAAACACTGTGAACATTACAAAAAGGAAAACGTAAGAATATAGTGTTGTGCATTTAACATCAGTACTAACCTCTACTAACTTTAAATTTTTCAATAGTACAGCCCCTCTTCATGAGTAGGATCTAAAGCCTAAGTTGTGTGTAGAGAAGAACCCAACTAGATCAGGGTTACTCAACTAAATCACTCCAGGGGCCACAGTTACTGCAGGTCCACAGTTACTGTAGGTCAACAGTTACTGTAGGTCAACAGTTACTGTAGGTCCACATTTACTGCAGGTCCACAGTTACTGCAGGTCAACAGTTACTGTAGGTCAACAGTTACTGTAGGTCAACAGTTACTGTAGGTCAACAGTTACTGTAGGTCAACAGTTACTGCAGGTCCACAGTTACTGCAGGTCCACAGTTACTGCAGGTCAACAGTTACTGCAGGTCAACAGTTACTGCAGGTCAACAGTTACTGCAGGTCAACAGTTACTGCAGGTCAACAGTTACTGCAGGTCCACAGTTACTGCAGGTCCACAGTTACTGCAGGTCCACAGTTACTGCAGGTCCACAGTTACTACAGGTCAACAGTTACTGCAAGTTAACAGTTACTGCAAGTTAACAGTTACTGCAAGTTAACAGTTACTGCAAGTTAACAGTTACTG
>NW_013953017.1:58219-60099 GCF_001266775.1 Austrofundulus limnaeus | reverse complement strand
TTACTGCAAGTTAACAGTTACTGCAAGTTAACAGTTACTGCAAGTTAACAGTTACTGCAAGTTAACAGTTACTGCAAGTTAACAGTTACTGCAAGTTAACAGTTACTGCAAGTCAACAGTTACTACAGGTCCACAGTTACTACAGGTCCACAGTTACTGCAGGTCCACAGTTACTGCAGGTCCACAGTTACTGCAGGTCCACAGTTACTGCAGGTCCACAGTTACTGCAGGTCAACAGGCTTGGCTGTTGCTGCTTGAGGCACTGGCTCGAAGGAGCCAAAGAACCCTTTGTGGTCTGGACCGACCACAAAAATCTGGAGTACCTTAAGACTGCTAAAAGGTTGAACTCCCYCCAAGCCAGGTGGGCCCTATTCTTCTCTCGTTTTTGTTTCTCCCTTGCCTACAGACCTGGGGAGAGGAATGTTAAACCGGACGCTCTATCCCGGATTTATGATGAGCAACCTTGTGATCCAGAGACTGAAGAGTTCATCTTACCCCCATCGGTCAGACTATCGGTGACCCGTCTGGAACAAGAAGTCAGAGGCCCATGGCTCCCACCCATCCCCTCCCACATGTCCTCCTGACCGGCTTTTTGTTCCTCAACACCTCAGGTCCAAGGTACTCACATTTTGCCACAGCTCCAAGGTTTTCTGCCACCCTGGCATAACAAAGACCCTGTCAGTGGTCAGTTCTCAGTTCTGGTGGAAGGACCTGTCTAAAAATGTCAGGGAGTTTGTATCTGCTTGTCCCCAGTGTTCCCAGTCCAAGTCCAGCCATCACCATCCTGCAGGGTTACTACGCCCCCTACCCATTCCCCCCCAGCCCTGGTCTCACATCTCCATGGACTTCATCACTTGTTTGCCTTCCTCCTCCGGTAACTCTGTCATTCTCACTATTGTTGACCGGTTTTCCAAAATGGTTCATCTAGTCCCCCTCAAGAAACTACCTACTGCCAAGGAACTCGGTGAGATTCTGGTCAGSGAAGTCTTCAGACTGCACGGCATCCCGAAGGACATCGTCTCAGATCGGGGTCCTCAGTTCATCTCTCGCTTTTGGAGAGAGTTTTGCAACCTCCTGGGTGTCACAGTCACCCTGTCATCTGGATTCCAACCTCAAACCGATGGGCAGACGGAGAGGACCAACCAAGAGGTAGAGACCAAGCTCCGGTTGCTGTGCAGTACAGACCCTTCCAAGTGGTCTAATAATCTACCTTGGGTGGAACACGCCATAAACTCTCTACCCTCATCAGCCACCGGTCTCTCACCTTTTTATACTGTTTATGGCTTTCAACCTCCTATGTTTTCTGTCRAGGAACGACCTGCCAAAGTGCCCTCCGCCCACGCCGCTGCCCATCGTTGCCAGCGGATATGGACCAGAACCAGAAAGGCTCTTGCCAAGACTTCAGCAACCTACTCTCGAACAGCCAACCGTAAACGGTCGATTCAGCGCGACTGCCAGGTGGGCCAAAAAGTGTGGCTTTCCACCAAGGATCTCCCTCTCAGAGTAGAGAATCGCAAACTGGCACCCAGGTTCATCGGTCCATTTCCGATTTCCAAAGTCATCAACCCCGTTGCAGTCCGCCTCCAGTTACCCAAGAGCTCCAGAATCCACCCGACATTCCATGTTTCCAGAGTCAAACCCCACCTGTCATCCAATTTACTTCCAGCCTCCAGACCCCCACCGCCCACCCGGATCATTGATGGTGCCCCAGCCTATACAGTGAGGAAACTCCTCCGCTCGAGAAGATGGGGCAGGTCCATCCACTACCTGGTGGATTGGGAAGGGTACGGCCCTGAGGAGCGGTCATGGGTTCCTGCTAAGAACATTCTGGACAAAGATCTCATCAAGTCTTTTCACAGAGAACATCCGGACCAGCCCTG
>NW_013953017.1:54543-57465 GCF_001266775.1 Austrofundulus limnaeus | reverse complement strand
TAAAAGGTCAGTAGCTACTTTCTATTTTTGCAAATCCACTAGCCTTAACCCTGACACTCACCAGTGTTCTGCTCCGCAGAGTGTGCCACCCAGAGTGTCCAGAGGTTCCTCACATAATAGTGAAATAATAAACCTTTTAAACCTGTTTTTGTCTTCAGTGGTCCTGAATCCTAAAACCCCTTCTGACAGAATAATCTGGCCACAAACAAAGATGGATTCAGAACAAACCCAGTGGCAGTCTGGTGTAGAGGGTGCCATCAACAAGCTCAAGACTAACCTCCAGGAAATGATGCAAATGATCCGTGACCTGTCCGGATCACAAAGTGGAGCAGGACCTCGACCTAACCATTTTTCTCCTAATCCCTCTCAGTACCAGGTTTCTCCCATGCATGAACCCAGGCTCCCAGCTCCGGAGGTGTTCAGAGGGGAACCAAGCCAGTGTCTGGCGTTCCTCACACAGTGTGAGATTCACTTTCAGCTGCAGCCCTCCTCCTTCCCCACTGATCGCTCAAAGGTCGCCTACGTCATCTCTCTGCTGTCCGGTAAGGCTAAACTGTGGGGCACGAATGAATGGCAGAGGGACTCGTTTATATGCTACACTTATAAAGACTTTGCAGATGAACTGGTAAGGGTGTTTGATCCTGTACCACCCGAACGTGAGGCAGCCCGTAAACTGTTTGTCTTAAAGCAAGGTAACCGCAGAGTCACAGAGTATATCATAGACTTCCATACCTTTGCCTCGGATAGTCAATGGAATGATCCAGCACTAATGGATGCATTTATTTAAGGCCTAAAGGAGGAAATTAAAGATGAACTGGCCATGAGAGATCGCCCAGGAGACCTACGTACTCTGGAGGAACTGGCAACTCGTATTGATAACAGGCTGACGGAACGCAGACATGAAAAACGAGGTACTTCCTACTCCCAGCCACGCTTTCGAGGAGAACAACGAACCACCTCTCCAGACTCCTATGATGGCCCCAACTTTCTTCCCCCGGAGGAACCCATGCAGATCGGCAGAACCAAACTCTCCTTGGCGGAGCGGAACCGTCGCAGGTCAGAGAACTTGTGTTTTTACTGTGGGGCTAAAAACCATCAAATCAAGGACTGCCCATTAAAAGGTCAGGCTCAGCAAGGTCCAGGAGAGTCTTGCTGAGCCCAGTCAATAATAAAAACTGAAATCTCCTCCTTGCTCTCCCTGCCTGCTAATTTGTGTGTCAACAGTGTCATGAGCCAGGTCCAGGTCTTCATCGTCTCCGGTGCAGACTCTGAATTTATTGACCATAACTTTGCTAAAGCCCTAGGGGTCAAGTTATTGTCTACACAAAATGACCACAAAGTTACTGCATTAGACGGTCACATACTCAATGACGACAATCTAGAAACTGAGTTTGTTCAACTTTCATTATGTGGTAACCACCAAGAAAAGATCAAATTCTTTGTCATTCAATCACCTGAGCTACCTGTTATTCTGGGATCTACTTGGCTTAAGAAACATAATCCCCATATTGACTGGGTCAAAAGAGAAATCTCAGGCTGGGCTAATCAATGTTCTTCTTCATGTTTGTTAGACGCCAAAGGGTCTTCCTGCCCTCCAGAAGATACTAACAAAAATTACCCTGATTTAACTAAAGTACCTAAAGAATACCATGATCTAAAGGAAGTCTTTAATAAGTCCAAAGCCACGTCACTACCCCCCCATAGACCTTACGACTGTCCGATCGATCTCATACCAGGTACAGTTCCCCCTAGAGGAAGGTTGTTTTCATTATCTGTACCTGAAACAAAGGCCATGACTAAGTACATTGAGGAGAGTTTACAGGCTGGTTTAATACGCCCTTCTGCATCCCCAGCTGGTGCAGGGTTCTTTTTTGTCGAAAAGAAAGATGGTTCTCTAAGACCCTGCATTGACTATCGGGGTCTTAATAACATTACTGTCAAAAACAAATACCCCCTACCTCTGATGTCCTCAGCTTTCGATCTCATTCAAGGGGCCAAAATTTTTACCAAATTAGACCTCCGCAATGCTTATCATCTTGTTTGTATCAGAAAAGGAGACGAGTGGAAAACTGCTTTCGATACCCCCACTGGTCATTACGAGTACCTGGTAATGCCTTTTGGGCTCACCAATGCCCCTGCTGTTTTTCAATCCTTGGTAAATGACCTGCTTCGGGACATGATTAACCAGTTTGTGTTTGTGTATTTAGATGACATTTTCATTTTTTCTAAAGATCCCGAGAGCCACAGTAAACATGTCAGAGCAGTTCTACTTAGACTCTTCCAAAACAATTTATTTGTAAAAGCAGAAAAATGTGAATTCCATCAAACCTCTACATCTTTTCTTGGATTCATAATCTCACCCGACCAGACAGCCATGGACCAAAATAAAGTGGTCGCCGTTAAAGACTGGCCCATTCCCAAAGATCGCAAACAACTCCAAAGTTTTTTGGGGTTCGCTAACTTTTACCGCAGGTTTATCAAGAATTTCAGCCAGGTCGCTGCCCCCCTCAACTCACTCACCTCAATTAAAACAAGGTTAAAATGGAACGACCAAGCCGATGCAGCTTTCACCAAACTTAAGGGGCTGTTTATCGAAGCCCCCATCCTTCACGCTCCTGACTGCAACCGGCAGTTTATCGTGGAAGTGGATGCCTCCAATACCGGCGTGGGGGCCATCCTCAATCAGGTGGGTGAAGACGAAAAACTTCATCCCTGTGCTTTCTTTTCCAGAAGCCTCTCCAGTGCTGAAAAGAATTATGATGTTGGAGAACGTGAACTGTTGGCGGTCAAAATGGCCCTGGAAGAGTGGAGGCACTGGCTCGAAGGTGCCAAAGAACCCTTTGTGGTCTGGACCGACCACAAAAATCTGGAGTACCTTAAGACTGCTAAAAGGTTGAACTCCCGCCAAGCCAGGTGGGCCCT
>NW_013953017.1:51051-52809 GCF_001266775.1 Austrofundulus limnaeus | reverse complement strand
GCCTGATACTGACGCTGACTCTGATCTCTGGCTTTTGGCACTGTTTCTGTTCTCTGGACCCTGCCTTTTGGATTTGTTTCTGGCTCTCTGATCACCTGGCTCTGACCTTGGACCGCTCACTGGATCCCCTGACCCCTCTTGCTTCCCCTGGACCCAAGTCCTCTGGGACCAACTTCTGTGGACTCACCCAGACTAATGTGTCTACATTTAAAAGGTCAGTAGCTACTTTCTATTTTTGCAAATCCACCAGCCTTAACCCTGACGCTCACCAGTGTTCTGCTCCGCAGAGTGTGCAACCCAGAGGGTCCAGAGGTTCCTCACATAATAGTGAAATAATAAACCTTTTAAACCTGTTTTTGTCTTCAGTGGTCCTGAATCCTAAAACCCCTTCTGACAGTTACTGCAGGTCGACAGTTACTGCAGGTCGACAGTTACTGCAGGTCAACAGTTACTGCAGGTCAACAGTTACTGCAGGTCAACAGTTGCTGCAGGTCAACAGTTACTGCAGGTCAACAGTTACTGCAGGTCAACAGTTACTGAAGGTCAACAGTTGCTGCAGGTCAACAGTTGCTGCAGGTCAACAGTTGCTGCAGGTCAACAGTTGCTGCAGGTCAACAGTTGCTGCAGGTCCACAGTTACTGCAGGTCCACAGTTACTGCAGGTCCACAGTTACTGCAGGTCAACAGTTGAGGGGCCCAAAATTCAGTAATTAAAGTCATTATGTAAATAAACCAAGTATTACAAAGATCTGTTACATTTGAAATATTTTATATTGCGGTGTTAAATCATGAATACAACATACAGAACCCTGTGAAATAAAAGCAGTGATAATAAAACATAAAAAACAAAAATATCACATTCTGCCTCTTATTTAACACAAATATTATTTTGACATCTCTGACTTGACACATTTTTAAACCTCTTTTATTGTCACTTTCATAGTTTAATCTTCAACTGCTTGTAGTTTTAACTGTCTTGGATGTTCATAGAAATGTTTTTACCAGTTTGTAGCCAAGATTCTGACGTTTCTGTAGATACCAAACATGTCTATGTTAAACTAAAAGAACTTAGAGTAATTAAAGTAGAAACCAGGGTTAAGATTTCATCTTAAGAGATGAATGAACCAGTAGGGGGGCCGAAGTTTGGTCACTCGCAGGCCGGATGTGCTGAGTCACCTCATTACATGAATCCAAATCTTCTTTCAGCAGTTTTTATAAGGGTTCAGTTTTCTTTATAGGCATTCTAATTTTAGACAAACATGATATGTATTTTAAAAACCAATTTAGGAAATAATGAGACTTGAGTTGGTGAAACAAGATTTTCTGTTTGGCTGTTGAAAATGAAAAGAATTGGATGATTTGAACCACTGATACTGCCCTATGGGGTGCTGTTTGTAAAGTCACACAGTCAAAAATTACCACCAATATTTTTGTTTTATTTAACCTTTTATAAGAAAGAAAAGAACAGATTTATTTTTCAAAATCAGTTTTTCACCATATGATTCATACATTTATAAATGTCACAGTTTATGAACTAAATATTTAACTTACAAATTAAATATTTTGTTAACAAAATAAATATTTAACTTGTGACTTAAATATTTAGTTTTGAGCAAAATATGTAGTTTGAAACAAATATTTAGCTAGCAAGTTAAATATTTAGCTAGCTAGCTAAATATTTAAGGTAAACATTTAGGTAGCTAGCTAAATATTTAAGTTGCAAGTTAAATATTTAGGTAGCTAGCTAAATATTTAAGTT
>NW_013953017.1:45454-50947 GCF_001266775.1 Austrofundulus limnaeus | reverse complement strand
ATATTTAAGTTTCAAGCTAAACATTTAGCTCAAAACTAAATCAGTAAGTTAAACATTTAGTTTAAAAACTATGATATGAATCATATGGTGAAAAACTGACTTTGAAAAATAAATCTGTTCAATTTTTCTTATTAAAGGCTAAACAAAACAAAAATATTGGTGGTAATTTTTGACTGTTTACCTTTACAAACAGCACCCCATATGCCTCTATACAAATCAGTACAGAAAATGTGGCGTAAGTTCACAACAACACTAAATGATGAGTCTGCTGCATTTTTCAAAATAGTGCTAAAAGAAATAACCATTGATATTTGTTTCCAAAAGTTAAACTTTGTTTTAATTCAGTGTTTTTTATAACAGCAAACAAGAAAAAAGTACAAACTTTACAGATGTTTCAGAGAGGCAAAGGGAAAAACAACTAGATAAATACTTAGTATCTTCATTAAAATAGAAATAAATATTACATTGTGACCAAAGAGAAGTTCATGCAGACCAGAGGGCTTCCACAGACTGAAGCTGACTTCTTTAAACTGCTGGATTATTTCCTCGCTCTGACTCTGGGGCTTACAGTAACTGCACTTCACTTAGAAATAATCAGAAAACAAGGAAAAGGCACTGAGACATGCTTCACCATGCAACTACTGAAGCTACTGGTTCATTTCAAAACCAAAATGTAGAAAAGTTCTTCTTTTAAACAAATAATTCATATGATAAAATAATTGAATAATTAACCTTTCATTGGCAGGCAATGATGGTTTTACCCATCTTTGTGTACATGTGAGTTTTCTTGTCTGTTAACAAAATATTTCATGAACCAGTGGGTTTTACTGGTACTGAGCTAAAATTTGTTGTGGTTCATGCTTACAGTCAGTTCTGACAGATCCTCTGAGTGCTACACATCGCTTCAAAGTTTAGTTTCAAGCTTTGGTAATAACTGTTAGTGTCAGTCTGTTAGTCTGTCAGCAAAATATCTCATGAACCACTGAAAAGATTTTAGTGAAACAGCTACAATTCATTAACTTTTGAAGTCAGTACAGTTTAACTAACTGGCATTAGCCAACAGGAAAAAGGCTAAAACAGCCAACCTTGCAGATATTGAGGTTAAATTTAATGTGGGAGTAGCTGAGAGTCATCCTCAACTCTTGCTTCAAACATTAACTGATAAGGTGAGAATTAGATTGCCCATAGTGTAGTTTTTTACAAAGTTGGACCAAAATACCACAAAAACAATATAACCCACTTTCCGTCAAAATGATGGATGACCCAAAGGTCATGGGTCAAGCTGTGACCTCTGGGGTCATGGGAAATCCCCCCTCACCCCCCTCTCCCACCTTTATTAAAAACAGGTGTGACCTCTGGGGTCATGAGAAAAACTCTCTTATAATAGAAGCTAAAGGAAAAGAATGAGTCTTTTGATTCTGTCCATTGAGAATGGTTTGAATGAATTGAACTAAAAGCTCTTTTATGCATTTTAAAAACAATAAACCTAAACTAACAATCACACGGTAAATGGCCCCTCTCCCCACCTTTTACTTTATCAGGTGTGTGACCTCTGAGGTCATGAGAAAAACTCTCTTATAACAGAAGCTTTAGGACTAGAATGTGTCTTTTGATTCTGACCATCACAAAGAAATTATTAGTCCAGTCCCCGCCAGAGCTTGCTAACCAATCAGAAAAGATGGGTGGGATTTCTATTCCTTTATATATTCTTACAGCGTCTTCACATTAATTCTATCACCACCAGTATTTGCTGTTGACAACTTGAACAAAAAATGGTTAGAGTGAAGAGAAACAAACCTGCAAAGGTTACAAAGGCTGCAAATGCAAAGGAAGCTGCTCAGCGCAGGTAAAGAATGACGCTCTCATTGGTGAAACCGCCGTTTCCATCTACCACCATTCTGACCAAGAGGTCAACGCTCCCTGGAGAAACACTTTCTACCTGTGCAGAACGCAAATTCCTCCGCCTGAGCAGCTGCGTCAGGAGTGGTCTCTGGAACACATGGATTCTGCAGATCGTGGGGTTACGTTTTCAATTATGAAAGAGGCGAGCTAGCCCTTTATCAGCTGGAGGAAGCAGGAGAATTGGAGCCGTTCACCCCGGTGGGGTTGCTCACGTACGACGACTGGGCAGTACTGAAACTAATTGTCCCTCGCAAGTACTACACCACAAAAGCCGCTTTAAGCCGAGGAGAAGAATTCGAAGTATTACCTCAGACGTTGAAACATGTCAGAAAGGGCTCTTTTTCCAACCAGCGCAGAAATTGCAAAAACTTCTCTTCAGCGCAGTCTGGCAGACCAAAGAGGGCTTGACTGGCAAGTGGTTATTCAGAGCTAGCATTCGCAAGTTTGATCACAAGATTCCCGCTAACCTCTTTGTTCTGGAGTCTGAGAATTTAGAGTGCGGCATCTTCAAAACTCTGCTGGCTATTCCGATCGATGAATGGGTACAGAAATTGGATGAAATAGGAGAGAAGATCACTGACCTGTTCCGCAGCTCTCGCTGCTGGAATGATATAGTGGCTGAGAAAAACATTAACCTTCTGACCTCACAACACTCTGCCTCCTGTGACGTCACGATGCTCCACCCCCCATGTGACGTCATAATGCTCCGCCCCCACAAGCCTCAGTTTTCCTATATAAGGAGACAGGGGTTAAAGACTTTTCCACTTCAACTCCACTCTACAAACTCTGCAAACTCTGCAAACTCTGCAAGACGAGAAAGGAAGAAATCAACATGGCCGGACAGTCAAAACAGAATACTCTTGCATCCTGATGGGGCATGTACGACGTCGACGTACCTGAAGGATGCAACGTACCGTATTTCCCATCTTCACCGGTTGCTTATTCTCCATCCTCCGACTCTTCATCAGCTCCTTCTCTGGGCGAGGTTCTACCGATGGTCGCTCGTAGGAGAAGAGCGAGACAGCTGTCCTCCATCGCCGAGCACAAGCCGGCATCAAGAACTCAGCTAGCGTGCACAAGACCAACATTGAGAGCTCAGCTCCTCCGTCAATCCCAGTGAAGGGGAATTGGAAATGGACGAACGCCCGTCCTCTTCCTCCGTTCAAGAACGTCACAGAAGGCACACCCGCCAACGAAGCTCTGCTGATTCAGGTGAAGAAGAGCTGGAGATGGATGGACCCCCGGCCCACCTTGAAGAACTTGAATGTGATTGTGGCATGAACAAAAGCCATGATGTGGATTCGCTCGGCTGGGTGACTTCAACTCTCGTCGACAGTGTAAAAACAGCTGTTCTCCATCTGCTCAACATATCGTTGAGAAAATACCTGGAAGAAATCTGCAACGGGTGTAGAATTTCACATCCGAGCCAGCGTCAGCACAGATGTCTGATGGTGAAAGAAGAGGAATGCTTCTTTCGTAACAATTTCAGCAGCATCCTGCAGCAGCTTTTAATCCCCCAGTTTGTTCCAGCGATTCAGAAGCTGCTGAGCGCTCGCAACATACAAGCAAATGACGATGGAGTGGAGACCGTCGCTCTGACCCTTTTACACGGACTGAAATCTGAAAAGGACATTCATGTCACCATTTTTGATATGTATGAATCCATGAGCGACTTTCAGGTGACTCAGCTCAAGTGTGTGGACAGTCACTGCAATTCTTCAAAGAACTGAAATCCTCAGTTTTTCTTTCTTAATTTAGATGTTTTTGTTAGCATGTTACATGTGTTCCTTTTTAGTTTCGAAATGTCATATTCTTTTTTACACAGAAAATAGAAATATTGTGTTCCCTTTTTTCAAGTTTAGAAATGTCAGATTCTTTTTTTACATAGAAAATAAACAAAATGAATAAAATCAGTCTCACCATGTTTCATTGCTGAATAAATACAAGAGGGTTTGTTTATACTTTTCATTTATACTTAAACGATCCTACAAGGATGGGTGAAGAAAGAATACTGAAAAAAGTTTATTACACCCCTGCCCACCCCGGTAGTTTTGGAGGAGTACAGCGCTTACAAGACGGCATCCAAAATGAAAAGGGAAAGAAAGTCAATATTGAAAAAATGAAGGATTTTCTCTCGGAACAAGACACTTACACTACACAAATCGGTTAGAATGCATTTTTCGAGAAACAGGGTATTCATTTCTGGGCCGTTAAAACAGTTCCAGGCAGATCTTTGTGACATGACTAATCTGAAAGACCATAATGACGGATTTACTTTTTTATTGACAGTAATTGATGTACTTTCTAAAAAGGCCTACACAAGAGTTTTGAAAAGAAAACCGCGCTGGAAGTGGTCAAGGCTTTTGAATCTGTGTTTAAGGAGAGTGGAATTCCTAAAAAGCTCCAAACTGATGCAGGCAAAGAATTTTTTAATAAGAATTTTCAAATTTTAATGAAAAAATACGGCATCGTACATTTCGCTACAGCTAGCGATCTGAAGGCGTCCGTCGTGGAACGTTTAAATCGGACGTTGAAATCAAAGATGTGGCGGTATTTTACAGCCAACAACACACGCAGATACCTCGACGTTCTTCAAGACCTTTTGAAAAGCTACCATCACAGTTTCTACTCCAGTATAAAGACGACCCCTATTTAAGTGACTTCTGAAAACACTGTCCAAGTTTTACATAATCTTTACGGTGCTACAAAACATCGCATAAATCAAATTGATGTTTAAAGTCGGAGACCTTGTGAGAATATCTAAACTGTGCTGCATTTTTGATAAGAAATATGAAAAGAGTTTCACAGACGAGCTCTTTACGATCTCTAAAAGTATCCCACGAAGACCTCCAATTTATGAACTCAAAGATTATGACGGTGAATCAATTCGAGGATCATTTTATGAACACGAGTTGCAAAAAGTCAGACTGAGCGAGGAGAAAACCTTTCACGTAGATAAAATTTTTAAAACATTGCACGGTTGGAGGTGTACGGCAGGTTCTTGTTTCTTGGAAAAATTGGCCTGAAAAGTTCAACAGCTGGGTCAAAGCCAGTGATCTTTATAACATTTAAATAAGTGAGTGTCTGTACCATTTGTGTCTGTGCGCCGAAGGAGATGGAAGAAGGTTTTTAAGTGACTCTGCCTTCCAACGCAAGTTTTGAAGTATTTAAAAATAACACGAGTTCCAGTTTTCATGTAGATTTAGCTCATCCGCTTACCTTAAAAGGCAATTGGCAGGTCGCTTTGACTGAAATACCATATCCACATACGTGGTTTAATATTACACACGACCGTGCTTTTTTCGAATGGAGAAAAAAAGACAATCAAGACAAAGTGCAAAGACAGAAATTCAGAAGCGGATATTACCAGGAGATCAATCACCTCAAAACAGAGTTGGAAGCGTTTTTCAGAAAAATAAACTCGGATATTTATTTATTTTTTAGTCGTATTAAAAAGAAAATAGAGTTTCAAGCAGGGGGGCAGTATCATTTAAGGTTTTTTGAACCTGTGGCATATACACTCACCGGCCACTTTATTAGGTGCACCTGTCCAACTGCTCGTTAACACTTAATTTCTAATCAGCCAATCAC
>NW_013953017.1:39014-44889 GCF_001266775.1 Austrofundulus limnaeus | reverse complement strand
GGTCTGATGAGTCTCGATTTCTGCTGCGACTTTCGGATGGTAGGGTCAGAATTTGGAGTCAACAACATGAAAGCATGGATCATGGACCTGCCTTGTATCAACGGTTCAGGCTGGTAGTGGTGGTGTCATGGTGTGGGGAATCTTTTCTTGGCACTCTTTGGGCCCCTTGGTACCAATTGAGCACCGTTGCAACGCCACAGCCTACCTGAGTATTGTTGCTGACCATGTCCATCCCTTTATGACCACAAAACCGTTACTAGCGTGGTGTACCTAATAAAGTGGCCGGTGAGTGTATATCCCCGATGCGAACTCTCTTTTTTATAAAAGCCCCCTTTGGTTTCTTTGGGTCAGTTCAGCTTCTGTGGAGTCAAAGAGGCAGAGAGAGGAAGATGGCAAGTGAGACCATTTCTGTGTGATTGTTAGGTTAGGGTTATTGTTTTTAAAATGCATAAAGGAGCTTTTAGTTCAGTTCATTCAAACCATTCTCAATTGACAGAATCAAACATACATTCTAGTCCTATAGCTTCTATTATAAGAGAGTTTTTCTCATGACCCCAGAGGTCACACCTGTTATTAATAAAGGTGGGAGAGGGGGGATTTCCCATGACCCCAGAGGTCACACCTTGACCCTAGAGGTCACAGTTTGACCCATGACCTTTGGGTCATCCATCATTTTGTCAGAAAGTGGGTTGTATTGTTTTTTTTTTTACCACAGTTGCTATTTTTCCCCACAAGATGACCTCAGGGTAAAACTAAGAAAATGCTGAGCTTTTCACTTTGATGTTGTGTTTGACACAAATGAAAATGTTTGTGTTATGAGTGGCAGGTAATTTAAATGGCCATTTTTGAAAGAAACACTTTCTTTACCTTCCTTACATTTACAACCAGACAGCTGGTTAAACTGAAATACAAACCAAAGTTTAGGCAAGTACTGAAAATAGACTCTACACTTCTGTGACTAAGGATCTGTTTAGTCAAAATTGAAAATACATGAAGTTTTACACTCTGTACACAATAAGACACACTGTTAGTTGTACTTTCAAAACTGGCACTGCACTCTGAGACACAACACTTTTAGTATTTTATGTCATTTGTAAAAAACAATGCTTGTGCACAAGTACTGAATTTACACAGCAAGTAGATTTCTGCTAGATCATCGCTGGTTTTGTACGCAAATAATGAAACCAGTGAAATGAAAGTCTATAGGCGTTTGGTGAGAAGACACACACAGCACACACACAAACCTCCACATACACACTTTGATAGCTGCTCTATTTGAAAGTGTCGTATTGTTATGCAAAAAGTCTGACAACCACAAATGTCCGGTAAACATTTTTATGAAAGGGACGGTTATCCATTAACATGAATCAAACACGTTATTAGAGCTGACACGATACTGCTGGGTTAACTTCAGCTTATAAAGACCAGTTACCATCATGACTACTCTGTTAGCTAACATGCTACATGTTTGTTGGGTTTTACTTTTTTTTTTTTCCTGAGGACTCCATAGACCCTTCAAATTTTACAATTACTGAATACATGTTAGGAAATTTTGGTAATGTAAAAATAAATAGGGCAAAAATAAACATACATTTTATCACTTTATCCTCAAACAACACTGAGAACTTGAGCCAAAATGAATTTCTATTAAATCAGAGCTTACTTGGTGACATGGAAATAAAGCACCCAGATAATCATCATATCTGAGCTTTACAAAAGGGATTTAAATGAATGTTCTGATGGTCTGTCAGTATCAGTAGTAACGACCTCATCAGCCATGACATCAGTCAGAAGCTGTGTTTCCATTCACCATGAAAATGCACAAATTAGAATTTCAAAAATAAATTTGCTCAATGGAAACACGTCAATTTAGAAAAAAGATTACGTTTTTCAACAAAATGTTTTTGCGCTAGGATGAGGTGGTATTTCAGCCGTACCAAAATTGGTGTTCAGTGTTTCCCCTAGGAAATTGGTCTTGGCAGGGAGGGAGGGGGCTACTTGTTTTATAAAAACATAAATTTACGCGACTCACCTGCAATTATGGTTATAAATTTACACATACATGAATATTTAATTGTCCAGGTGTCTCTGGTGAACTGGAGACCTGTGTCCAGGTGTCTCTGGTGAACTGGAGACCTGTGTCCAGGTGTCTCTGGTGAACTGGAGACCTGTCCAGGTGTCCCCTGCCTTCACCCAAAGGCAGCGAGGACAGGTTCCAGCCCCACCCTGACCCTGATTAGGAACAAGGAGGACTGGAGGAGGGTTTTTCTTTATAGCAGGAAACAGACATTTAATTATAAAACATGATTTATTTGATGTTAATCTGAATCAGTTTAGTGTATTTTGTACATATATTTGACAGTATTGTAGGAATGAACATGTTTGTAATGTTTGTTCAAAATAAACCTGCTTCTTATGATTTCTGTAACATGTTTTAAATAAAATATTATCAGTAAAAACCTCAAATCATGTCCTTTCTAAGAATTATTCGAACTCTAGAAGAACTTTAACTCAGCAGAGTTTCTCCCAGGATTAATTTAACCGTGGTGGTGACCTCTCATGTGGGGCTTTGACAAAATCTGGTTGTCCTCAAACATTTTGGTTGTCCAAAAAATATCTCAATAAAAATATAATTTAATAAGTAGGTTATATTGTTCTGTGTACAAAGTGTAAAATATACAAATGTTGTCAGTCAGCAGGTTGACGGTTTTAGGAGCTGCTTGAGCAGAACTTCCTCGTTCTCCTCCTCATCCTCTTCTTTGAAATAGAGATAAAAAAAACAACATCCATAAGCTTTCTGCTTACAGGTCCAACATTTTTATTTAAATAGGAGTAAACTGTGCACTTATTAAAAGTTACAGTTTAGTGTTCTTAGGACTGAAGACTTTCTGAGGAAACAAGTTTTTAAACATCTTTTCTATCGTTTTACTGTTTTCAACTGAGGAGCTTTGATATATTTATTTAAAATAAATTATAGCAGAGTAAGTTCTCTGCACAGAAAAAAATATATATTTTTACCTTTTTTAACCAAACTGACAAGTTTCTGCAGTAAAATGATTGTGTAATTTAAAGGCAGTGAAACACCTGGTTAAATTTAGAAGATATTATGATTAACTACAAACATCTGAAGCTGACTCAGAGAACTCTGTGATTTTAGAAACAATAAAAGTCAAATGTAGACACGTCTTTAAAAGACCCTCCTCCTCCTCCTCACCCCGTGCAGCTGTGGTCAGCGCACCTCCACCCCACCCTCGTCGTGTGATTAAAACTGATTTTTTTTGGGTGCAAATTACAAATTTTTGACGCTCATTAAACACGTTAAACGTCTGAAGGGGTTGACATGTATGAACTTTAAGACCCGGGCTGGTCGGAGCTGAGCTGCAGACTGACAGGTTCAGCTGCAGGTGGACATGTTCAGCTGATCCGTCGTGGTTTTGTTGCCCTCGTGACGTGAACACACAGGGGGAAATGCTGCGAAGTGCTTTTAGAAATATAATAAATATAAAATACAATAAAAACCTCTGTGGAAAATAGTCCAGGAAACGCGGGAGGTGTTGACCTGCAGCTGAGTGAAGCTGACCCCCCCACCCACAGAGAAAGAAAAAAAGGCAGTAATTATTGATAAGGTAACCATGCTGTGGCTTCACCTGTCGRATTTTCTTTTAAAGAAAGAAAAAGTAGCTTACAAAGCTGTCACATCGGTGCAACGTGATTAAAAGCAGAGCTGTGTGTCTAATCTCACAGACGTCTTCCTATCTTTGTGAGGACCACACACAGCGCTCTGCGCCGTCTTTTTCCCCAAGTTTGATGAGAGGTGGATATGGAGGGACGCAAAAAATAGCTCTGGACCTGATCTGGCCTTATTTAAATAAAAATGACTACATGCTGTGAAATTCTTAGAGGGGCGAGTCGTCTCGTTGGCGGGGGGGGGGGGGGGGGGGGGGGGGGGGGCTGTTCATTGGTAGAGGAAACACTGGTGTTATTCGCAAAACTGCAATGGAAACAGTTTTTTCACATCACAGGAGTCACGTGATCAACAACCGTCTGTTTCTACTGGTGAAATAGACGATGATGAAGAAGATAACAGGAAGTAGAAGTAGTAGTAATATCACAGAAGTAGTATAAAATAGTAAACTTACCGACTACAATTTCCCAAAAACACAGCATACGTAGCCGCTCCCAAGTAGGGACTTGTCTCTGGAAAGCCTCGATAAAAGACGCCGACGTCTCCTCTGATGATGAGCGCTAGTGTCGTGGTAGCAACATGCTATGTGTTTACATCCATCGCTGCCATGTTTGTAATGACTTATCATGAGAACAAATGTATTCACGTGACTTTAATAACATTTCTTACTTAATGGAAACACCACAGTTGCGAAACTGTGTTTTTCGACATTAACAGAATATTAACAAAGTTTTGTGCACATTTGCAATGGAAACACAGCTACTGAGCATGAAGATTAGTGGAAAAAGGCAGAAGACTTTGTCCATGCTAGGCTAATAGCTAGCCCAATGAAGACGTAGTTCTTTTCATGTTTTATGTTCTCAAAAACAACTCAGTGTGAAAGAACGTTACATTAGATATTGTCAAACTTTATGCAGAACAGTTTGTTGATTGAATTTGTTGCTGTTTAGTCAACCAAACAACATGCATGTTAAGTGACTGTATGTGTACAGGTGAGGCTGCTCAGTGTATGTGTGTGGTAGCTATAAGGTAAACTGTTGGACAGATCAGCACCATCAGCCTACATGCTAACAGACTGACCACTCAGCACACAAACATTAACATAACACAGACATTCAGAAAAACAGTGACACACTGAACACAGTTTCAGATTTGTTATTGTAACATTTTTTTCACACTGGTATGTTATTTTTCAGATAAACTTGTTTTATAAGTCTGAAAAAATAATTAGAACAGGCTCTCGTCAGTTTAGTCATTAGCCTAGCCTGGAGGAAGACCTCTGCTCTTTTTTCCAGCTGAGCTGTATGACTGATGTCACGGCTCCTAAAGCACTAACTACTGACAACTATTTGATAGAAAAATCACTTGACCATTGCTTTAGGTCCAAATAAACTCAACTAAAGTGCAGATAGAAAAGTGAGATTTGAGCATGTCGAGTCTTTCATCACGGTTCCACTGGCTGAGCAGGAGCATGTTCTGCAGGACTCAGTAATCTCCTGACCTCCGGCCAGTGCTTCACCTAATGGGCTGCTGCTCTCAAGCAGCTGAACACCAAATCTTTGTGCCACAAAGCACCGTTTATGCAGTGAGGGAAAAACTGTTTCATTTAGCTCTAAAGCAAAGTGGCCCAAATGAGCTCCTCTTTCATTTCACTTCTTTCCAAAGAGCTAAAAATAAAAGAGTACAGCAGTCACACAGGTAACCTGCTGAGCTACAAACACAAGAATCAACAGCTTGTTTGACGCTCATCTTCTGTAACTGACACTCTGAATGAGCTAATGTAGCTGGTGCATAAGTTACGTCTTTCAGTCATGCAACAGAAAATGTGAAACAAGGAGTTACTAAAGAATCGTTCCTGAGTTGTCTGAGGAGCAGATTATGGGCTGCCGTTTGTAAAGTTACACAGTCAAAAATTACCACTATTATTTTTGTTTTATTTAACCTTTTATAAGAAAAGAAGAACAGATTTATTTTTCAAAGTCAGTTTTTCACCATATGATTCATACATTTATAAATGTCATAGCTAGTTTATAAACTAAATATTTAACTTACAAATTAAAGATTTAATTAACAAGCTAAATATTTATCTTGCAACTTAAATATTTAACTTAAATATTTAGCTAGCTACCTAAATATTTAGGTTGCAACTTAAATATTTAGCTAGCAAGCTAAATATTTAAATATTTAGCT
>NW_013953017.1:24141-38711 GCF_001266775.1 Austrofundulus limnaeus | reverse complement strand
GTGAAAAACTGACTTTGAAAAATCTGTTCTTTTTTTCTTATAAAAGACTAAATAAAACAAAATATTGGTGGTAATTTTTGACTATAACTTTACAAACGGCACCACAAACAGAACTTTACATGTTCTTGACTTTGCTGTTAACTGGATCACCAACTAAACTCAATAGAGCAGTGAAAGGGACAGAAAGATCAGTGTGACTACACAGAGTGAAGGTGCATCATCATCACCCACCACCTGGATTGTTTTTGTCTATTAGCAAAATTCTTATGAAATCCTCAGAATGTAATGACTGGACAGACATCTACAACTTTTAAAGTTAGTCCAATTCAAGATGGCTGCCAAACATATCTCACCTTACAAAGAACAAAAACTGTTTTTACAGATTTGTTGTTTTAGATAATGACACCAACACTTATTATGAGCGCTAACAGACTGCACAAGATGTCTGTTCAGAATGAGCTTTTAACCATTCAAACAAGCTTTGTGTGTCTTTTAGCAGAAAATCTCATTAACTGCAGGACAAGTTTCAATTTAACTTAGAGAAAAACATTACTAATTCACTTCTAGATCAACTCCATTCAGTATGACCACAACAGCTTTCTGATTGTAGAAAACACAAAATGATTACACATCAGTGACTTTAACAGATGTTTTGTTGGGTGGCAGTAGTTGAGCTCCAGGTGGTCCTCATAGACCTCCTAATGCTTTAAAGCTTCAGCGTTAATGTTTGGAGGCCTCCTTGTTTGTTAGTTAGCTAAATATCTCATGAACAATTGGGCAAATTTTAATTAACCATTTTGAATGTTTTTAATGGCTGTACAACTACAAAGGATTTACTGTTGGAGTCCATATTTCAGCACATATACTGTAGGTAATAAGCTAAATTTGATGTGATTATAGTAAAGAGTCATTTACAGCACATATCTGAACACATCTTTTTCAAGGTTTGACCACAACGGCTACAACTTTGTCATTGCTCAGCAAAAGCTGACTGTAGTTTAAAACTCTGGTGTGAAAAGCTGCAGGTGATATGTATTTCTTCACAGAATGCTTGTACTTTAATTTACCTTGTGGAATCTGTCAAGGTCTTACCAAGTCACCTTGTCGTAATAACAGTATCATCAGTGCAAAAAGCCATCTTTTTCTTTTGTTCTTTTCAAACTTGTTTGCTTGAGTCCATCCTGAAAGGTAAAAAGTTCTCCCTCCATCACAAAGTACCCTGGTCAACAGAGAAGAAGCCTCCTTCTTTTTTCTTCCTTCTCCTCAGTCTGTGGGCCCTCCAACAAACCACTGCCACCAGCAGCATCAGCACGCCGACACACAGCAGGCCCACCGACACCACTTTGGTCTGAAGGAGGGTATTGAACGTGAACGTGACCCCAGTGCCCGCCATGCCAATCACAAGAGAGATGACCCCGAAGGGGAACACACAGCGGTACCAGGACTTCTCTGTCCCGCCTGTAGCCTGGGCAAGCCTCTCCAGCGTGGGGAGAGACTCTGGAGGTTTGGGCTGTCCTGTTCCAAGGCTTTCCTCCTCGTCACCACTGTCTCCACAGCCGTTCTGGTTCTGGTTGTCACAGTCCTGAGGGAAGGTGTTGCCAAAGTCCAGGTCGGGGTGGAGAACAGAAGCTGGGGGCTGACGACCCGAGGAGCAGCCCATCCTGGAGTCTTTGAGTAAATTAGCAGCAGAGGTTTGGTGTGATCAGGTCCTTTCAGTCTGAGGAAGGCTGCTGTGACGTAATCAGGGGGTTTCTGTGACGCTGCGTTCAGGACTCGCTGTCAGCATGTGCCTGCAGCTGGGAGACGAAGTGAAACGAGCTGACAACAGAGACAGGAGCAGAACACATGACTGGGTGAACATGTCAGCTGGTTTCCTGACTCAAACATTTACTGAAGAAAAAACCAACATTCCCAAAGAAAAACTCACCTTTTATTTTCTCTGTCCATCTGTTGAGAAGGGGTTCCTGCGGGGACTCGTCTCGTGAGCTGCTCTCGTGGTGTGTTGTGATGCCGATGCTGCCAGACTATAAGAGCCTGAAGAGGAGGAGGAGGAGGAGGAGGAGGGTCAGACAGGATGTGAGCATCTGATTGGCTCCCTCAGCAGGCTTCAGAATGGGGAGGGTGGGAGCGTTCAGCGCTCTCATTCATTGAAATGAACTCATTATTTAGAATGACGCTCTGCTCACTGTGTGTGGCTCGTTGCTGCTCTGAAGGCATCAGAGTGATGCAGGTCATGTTCGTAATAACAGAGTGTAATGCTGAAACTGCAGCGAGGTCAGACTGGATTAGTTTTACTGCATTTCAGCCTGGAAAGACTCACACACAGAAATACAGCAGTTAAACAGTTTTATTGAAATGAAAAAGTTCTTGGGTGCTTGAGCACCGGCTGAAGGCACAGCTGCAGCAAACTGCTGTAAGCTAGAAAACAGCTTAGGTTTTAGGTGGGGGGCTCGGACACTGGTGGTGGTGTGGAGGCCAGAGGGAAAAGATAGCCAGGAAGAGCCTGAGATGAAGGTGCAGGTGGGTTGAACATGTCTGGAGAGCAAACTGATCCTTGGGTGCTGGGCCTTTAGACATGGATCCCTGTGAGTTGATTGGTGAGGTGAGGATCTGATCTTGATTGGCTACATCTGGGAGTGTGACGTGATGATTGGATGGAGCAGGTGAGGTGGAGAGTCTTCAATTCAATTCAGTTTATTTCTATAGCTCCAAGTCACAACATACGTTGTCTCAGGACACTGTGCATAAAAAGAACAATGTAAAGAAGAAAGCAGCAGATTGTGTTGAATCACTTCATCACAGTCTCCCATCCTGAGCAAACGGTGGAGAGGAGAAACTCCCTGCTAATCAGGAAGAAACCTCCAGCAGAACCAGGCTCAGGACAGGAGACCATCTGCCTCGACCGGCTGCTTGGAGGACAGGAAAGAGACACAGACAAACACAGAAGAACTGGTCCAGGACTGGTCCAGGTGCACCTTCTTCTGGAAGAGACAAAGAAAAAACATGATAGAAATAATAACAATAAACATGTAGAGAAGAGAGACTAAAGACAACAGCAGAGTGAGGAAATGTGCTCAGTTTGTGCTCCAGCAGTCTAAGTCTATAGCAGCAGAAATGAAGAATAATTCAGGAAACCTAAGTCTAACTATAGGATTTATGAAAAAGGAAAGTCTCATGGTAACGGCGCAGTTTGTGCTCACGCAAACATACATTATGGAAAGACTAGACCGTCTGATTTAACAGCTGTCAGATACAGCTGACCCAGACTGCAAAGTGTGCTGCCTCTGTGGTCTGTGAGCTACATGAGCTGCAACCCCTGAATACAGACACATCTTCTGTCTTTTATGTTCTCACCCAAACTGCCTACATGCCTGACTTTTTAATGTCACTGAAGCCAAACCATGATACACACAGTTACTGCTGGTCTCAAACAAAATGACATCTGCAGGTAAATTTGCTCACTCAGAAAACTGATTAAAAGGCCGTGCACATGGTTTAATAAACTGAGGGAGCAGATTCTTACAACCTCAGTGACTATAAACAGCCTTGGCTGATAAACCAGGGGTTCCCACTTTGTCTTGTTGTTAGTAACAGAAGCCAGCAGGAACAATGCCATGTTGTATTTTTAGAACCAGAGTCTGTGGCTCTAATGATGTAGGGCTTTTAGACCCACCTACTTACCCAATCACATACATGGTGTCACATGAATTCTCCTTTAAGCTTGAACTAACTGAATACAGCTAAATGTGTTAAAAAAAAACTACACTGCATAGCAACAGCATAAATGACCATCACACAAACGCAAAGCACCCACACAAATGGGTTGTGGCTGTTTAAGATGTTCAGGTATTTATATAAGTGATTTTAGAATGGTCATTACAAATCAAATATTCTGTTGATGGAAAACAAACAACAAAAAATACAGTTCAGGTCATCTATTTGAGTAGAGTGATGAAACAAACCACAGTCATATGCATGATGTCATGCAGAAACTATGCATAATTGGACTGTAGATGCTTTACAAAAATAGAAATGATCCACAGACAGTTGTGAGTAGAAGCTGTTTTGTGTGGATTTAACAAACATACATATGGGTCTGCTGGACTCTTAGGTCAGATAGAACAACATCTGTTCTAAATTTCATGATCTGACCATGTTCAGGACGTACAGGCTGGAAATAACTATTTTCAGTCGTGTTTTGATTATTTCACCTACTGCTATGTGGCTGTCATGATTTGTCAGTTTTCACCTTGGTTTTCCTTGTGTTTCTATGTTCCCCAGTGTGTCTCAGCCCAGCTGCCCCTTATTAGTCTGATTTGTCACCCTTGTGTTTCTCACCAGGTGTTTTCAGTTCTTCCATTAGTTGTCAGTGTATTTAAGTTCTGTCTTGTCTCAGTCTGTGTCAGATCCTTGTTTGCTGTTCCCATGTTCTTTGTTCACAGTTTGATGTTCTCTGTTGGATATTCTTGTTCTTGTTCTTGTTCCTGAGTTTTTTTGTTGTTGTTTCCAGTACCAGGAGGGGTATGGAAAATTTTTTTTTCATGTGGTGGCCCTGGGTCTGATTGCGCTCGGATTGGTGTCCAGAGAGTGGTCGGACCACCAGCTGGGCCCAGCGGGCAGTTTTTCRCCTCCCCACCCACGGCTTGTGCCCTGCCAGCTTCTCCCCTCTCTAAAATCCTGGGGCTCCTGGAGGGGATGAAGGGTGAGCTGGCTGGCCTTAGGGTACTCGTCGCTTCAGGGTGCCCTCCAGCTCTGGTTCCTGTGGGCCCTCCTGCTCTGGTTCCTGTMGGCCCTCCMGCTCTGGTTCCTGTGGGCCCTCCAGCTCTGGTTCCTGTGGGCCCTCCGGCTCTGGTTCCTGTGGGCCCTCCGGCTCTGGTTCCTGTGGGCCCTCCGGCTCTGGTTCCTGTGGGCCCTCCGGCTCTGGTTCCTGTGGGCCCTCTGGCTCTTGTAGAGCCTCCTGCTGAGTCCTCTGTTCCTGAGGATCCTGGTTCGATTGCCATCGCCTCCACGTCGCCTGGTTCGGCTGCCATCGCCTCCATGTCACCTGGTTCGACTGCCGTTGCCTCCTCGTCCCCTCTGTCGCCTGTGTTCGCCTTCGCCAAGGCTCCAGCTCCATCAACCTCCGCCAGCTCCTCATCGCCTCCTGCCTCCTCCCTTGGCTCCACGTCTGCTCCCGCCTCCTCCCTTGGCTCCGCGTCTGCCTCCGCCTCCCCCTGGGGTTCCACATCTGCTCCTGCCTCCCCCTGGGTTTCCGCATCTGCTCCTGCCTCCCCCTGGGGTTCCACATCTGCTCCTGCCTCCCCCTGGGGTTCCGCATCTGCTCCTGCCTCCTCCTGCGGCTCTGTGTCTGCTCCTGCCAGGTCTCGCCATGGGTGGTTTCCTGGTCGTCCCCCTGGACTTTTGGCCTGTGTGGGATGATTGTTGTTTTCCCATGGACTTCCATGTTTTGTCCTTGAGTTTGTTTTGATCCGTGCCTCTCCTTGTTGATCGTCGGGAGACGATCATTAAAGGGGGGGGGGGGGTTCTGTCATGATTTGTCAGTTTTCACCTTGGTTTTCATAGTGTTTCTATGTTCCCCTGTGTGTCTCAGCCCAGCTGCCCCTTATTAGTCTGATTTGTCACCCTCGTGTTTCTCACCAGGTGTTTTCAGTTCATCCATTAGTTGTCAGTGTATTTAAGACCTGTCTTGTCTCAGTCTGGTGTCAGATCCTTGTTTGCTGTTTCCATGTTCTTTGTTCACAGTTTGATGTTCTCTGTTGGATATTCTTGTTCTTGTTCCTGCCCATACCCTTTGTTATTGTTTGCTGCCATGCCAGCACTTTTGTTTTGCTTTATTAAATCACCTTTTTGCCACACTCACTCAGTCCTGCATCTTGGGATTAAAACCAACCAAGCCAATTTGTATCAGAGGCAGTTGTATAGAAACACATAATGATGTCATAGAATTAAGTCAAATGGACTGAACTTACGTATATAGCATTTTATCAAGCCCCAGGGGGGCCTTTTACACTACAATCATTCACACAGTAGCCGTGTTTCCATCAATGTTTTTTAATGCTCATGTTGAAATATGGCATCAGAAATAGTGAATGGAAACGGCATCATTTGAAAAAAACTTCCTCTAATTCGTAAAAAAGTTGATATGCTCTCTTGAGGTCATTTTGGGTTTTTTTGAAAAAGAGTACCGTATTTATTCATGTATAATACAATCTCAAGTATAATACGATCATCATTTTTGAGCTTAAAAAGCAAAAAATCTAATCACCAATAACCCGTGTATAATATGACCCCCCTGCTTTATGGATGATTTTTAGGGTTAAATTTCTAATATTATACATGAATAAATACAGTAAATGCGCAAAAGGAGAGATGGAAACACATTTGAATAAGTTCTGACGTAGCGAACATTTACCTCACATGTTGATCAGCTGTTCTCTCTGTCTGAACGGTACCAGTGTTGTGTGAAATTCAGTTCCCCTGTGAAAATCTGTTCCCCCTAGTGGTTAACCTTAGAGAGAATCACTGATTTTCTCAGTGGAACTGAATTTCATACAACACCAATACCAGAACGACTGCAGCCGCCACTCGCAGCTGGACCCTCCTCCTGCTGTCTGCGTGTTCTCAGTTTTTCCCGTAACATGAAGAGAATCCCATTTCTTTCTCTACGTTTCCAGACAGCAGAAACGTCACCAGAACTAGTTGAAATGAGAGAATAATTACAACTTTCTCATAATAGCAACACATTCCTGATAACTTCTCTACTTTTCCTGAGATGTGACTTTACTTCCTGTTTACCACAAACATGCATCGGACGTAATTGATTTGCTTCAAGCCAGTTGATGGAAACAAGTCTCATTCGCATTTCTTTTTTTCTTTTCTTTTTTGCGAAATTTTAAAAAAATTGCTCAAAATTAAAATTAAAATTTGATGGAAACATGACTACTGATGGTGGTAAGCTACACTGTAGCCACAGATGCCCTGGGGCTCACTGACAGAGGCAGAGCTGCCATGCACCAGTGCCACCGGACCCTCTGACCACCATCAGTATGCAAGGTGGTTAGTTAGTTAGTCGTTGTGTTTTGCCCAAGGCACAATGACTGAGATGACGGGGGATTGAACTGGCAACCCTCCAGTTACAGGAGACTCCCCTTACCACTCTGCCACAGCCACTCCCATGATAGCCCTTTATCCCAGCTAAACAACAAAACAATATAAAATTATTGTGTTGAAATTTTTGGTGCATTTCTGCATGTCCAGACACCAACCATTCAAATAGAGCCCCCACTTGAAATATGGGGTCTATCGCAAAACTGTTTGATAGTGCAGTGTAGGTGGGCCACGTCTATCTTCCTACCAAATTTAATGATGCTAGGTACAGCCATTTCTGTGCTACAGTTGACCTAATATCTCTAATAATAATTTAAAAAAAAACACAAGAACAATGTGACCTCTGCTTCACAGTCATAATCAGTGGTGGGCACCAGCCCGCTAAAGTGCAAATCCACTAATTGCAGACCTAAATATTTCATTTGCGCTTTAGCGGTCTTTCTAATTTTTACAATCCATAAGCGAATTTGCGCTTTCTAAAATTAAAATGCAGTACTGCTAATAACTAATTATCTAGCAGTCATCATTATGTTGAACAGCAGAAGGTATGACTGTCAATGAATCACAACACATGTGATCTATCCAACAGCACCCCTCCCAGATAAACACACTTATTGTGAAGGTATACATCCTGCTGACTGCTGCTTTGGGTCACGGTTCTGATTTCCCACAATGCTTTGTGTCTGCTTACGTAGCAGGAAGGCAACAGCAAAAACAGTAAACATTTGTAATCCATACTAAAATTTTGTATGTATTGATTTATTTTACTTTACAATCAGAGCTCCTTTTAAAAAAATAAAGTCTAAATGCTGGAGCTCAATACTTGATGTAATTGGTC
Organism: Austrofundulus limnaeus; assembly: GCF_001266775.1. NCBI lineage: Eukaryota > Metazoa > Chordata > Actinopteri > Cyprinodontiformes > Rivulidae > Austrofundulus > Austrofundulus limnaeus. The sequence goes on along the minus strand of NW_013953017.1, from coordinate 30,766 downwards.
GAAGCAATCGGCCAACGGGGTTAGAAATGATTTAAAGATGTTATGCTGATGAAGACAGACATCTAGTGGTCAACTGCAACTACATGGAAAACTTTAAAATCCAAGCTCTTATTTTGAAGGGAAGATAGTTTCCTGTACTTCGTGCTTTTGTTTCCCGGCCATCACAAATCAAATCCGTCATGTACCCAGAATGCATTGCTTCAGTTTTCCAATAAACAGTTTTAAAATTGCTTTATTGATGCCTCTTCAACAAAAAACTACAACAAACAAAAGAAAAAGACGAAGTGTGAAGATGGTGGATCTTCATGCCCTCCTCCTCCTCACTAATCACCTCACCTGTTGGCGGTTTCCACTAATGAGCTCCTGGCATTTATAAGCTCCACCTGAACTTCTGGGCTTCGCTGATGCATCTCTCTGTTTATAATAGAGTACTCAGCCAACGAGCTAAGTGAAAGTAAAAGTGTTTGTTACTTACCTTTGATATCTTGATAAGGTTCCACCGCCATGAAGTTGCTGCTGCCTGGAGCACCATTGGAAAGTCTGCCAAGGAAGGTTTTCAAAAAGGATTCACTGTTTGGGTGTTTTTGCCACAGGCCACTCTGCCTGAAGAGTTATCAACTTACCGTTGGATTTTTCATCCTCCTGGAGTCACCTCGCCATCAAAGTCCTGTAAGAAAAGAAATGTCATTATTCTCAACAATATTGAATCTTCAACATCTCAAACTGTTTGGACTTACCTGGAACTCTTCCCCTACTTTTCAGATAGATGACCACAGCCACTCCTGTAAATAATAAATCACTTACCTTTTTGTACAACTTGTCCTGCCTCTTCAGTACCACTCACAGTCTGACTATTTCTGAGTTTATGTCAAGAAGCAGCTGAACTAGTGATCCTCAACAACTTTTTAATTTTTACACCAGGAGCCAAAGTTCTTTTTCAGGAAATCACATCCCCAGCAATCGGCGGTTGTAGGATTAAGCTATACAAGTGTTCATTCACCACTAGTTGGCAGTGTTGTACATATATTGTACATGAATTATTGTCAGCTAGTAAGTGTCAAATTTAATTTGCACTTTAAAATTAGCTTCTGCTAGTTTTTCTACGATATAAGCACTTTTGAGGTTGCGGACTGTAGCATTTTCCTGCATATAAATAATCATTTCTGATTAGATTTCACTTGTTCCTATGACAACGGCTTAAAAAAGGAAGAAAACCCCACTTTAACTTCAGACTATTTCCAAAGACTTTTGCATGGAACTTCCTTTGTGGCTCGAATTAACATCTCTCACACAAACCCCCACCAGACGTACTGACACCTTACTGTTAATAGATAAGAAGTGCCACATTCCTGTTCCAAACCTCACAAGTTCTGTTGTGACCTTATAAGCACAAGACTGTTGGTTCCTCTTCAAAGGGACCATCAATGCCTTTAACCAAACTCTTCGGCGTGACTAAGAACAAAGGACCTACATTCTTCGTTAAATGTGAATAAAAGGAGAAAAGATAAAGGAATCTGTGTATCTAATGTTTTCTGTCTTATTGCAAAGAATGTCATCTAATCCAGTATTTCCCAAAGTTGGGGTCGGGACCCAAAGTGGGGTCCTGAAACATCAAGGTGGGGTCCTGAAAATATTTTCTGAATTAATTACATTTTTTCCTTAGTTGTTACAAAGGAGTGAGGTTAGTGTATTTAAAATGGATAAATGTAGTATAAAAATAATGTTACTATGTCCATGTTTAGTTGACCTGATACAAATGTTTATCATCCAGAAACAGTTGGGGGCTCAGGTCTCTGCTGTTATTTTGTGGGTCAAAAGCTGAAAAGTTTGGGAACCACTGCACTTTGGTTCCCAAAGTGGGCTTGGGACCCAATTATGGGTCATGAAGCACCTTGGATAATCTCCAGAAATCAATTTAAAGAGTAATAAAATAATTGCTGATGTAATATTTTCCCTAAAATTATTACAAAAACACAAAGTAAGTAAAAATAAGTATTTATATTTGTGTACAAGCTGTTTAGATTGTCAAAAGCCTGTGTTTTTAGGGTTATTAACAGTTTGTGTACTCAGACCAGTAATATTTGGGGACACAAGTTTTTGCCATGGATATTTTGTGGGTCAGAAGATAAAAAGTTTGGGAACCACTGGTCTAATCCATTTTTCTTACAGAAAAGAACTAAAAAGACCATAAAAGATCTACCAAGTTTTGTTTAGTTAACTATTCAATAACTGTGAGGTGTTAATTGTTTTGATGAAATGTTTTCCTGAAGAAGTGTGTGTTTTATTCCATGATTTAATCCTTAGAAACTTTGGACTTGAATTTTTATAATTAAGTGTGACACTCTTATTTTACTGATGTAAGCAGACGTCTCTCCCTTTTAATGAGATGCAAGATAATTAAACTAAAACACTCCCTTTTTCTTTGTCCTGATGTAAAGTTTTCCCTCCAAAACAGATTTGATTTGTTAAAAAAAACTTTTCCTATATAAGGTGTAACGTTTTTATTGGCCAACTAAAACCTTGACTCCACCCATAATAGAGGTTTTAAAAAGCTTAGCGCACTCCCAATCTCTTAGAAGATGAAGAAGACCGACAGAGAAAGAGTTTTTCAACATCAGAAGCCAGAAACAGTTTTCCAGAAGCTCAGCAGAGACCCTTCCTGCCAGCCCCTCCCCATGGGCTGGGCAGGATGAGGTCATTCTGCATCTCCCGCTGGGTTGAACGAAAAGCCAACGTTTAATATCGACTCAACATCTGAGTTTGATTTTATAGAAGTTAAATAAGCTAATTGTATTTCATGTGTCGTTTTTAGTTCGTTTTTCTCTACAAAGTTGAAATCAAATTAAGAAGTCTTGCAGCCACCTGGGGAGGACCGGACCACGTTGTCACCAGGGAGTGACCCCCTTCTCTGACCACGGGACCAGTCGAGTTTATCAGGCAGACCACCTGACATCCAGCTTGCATGGAGAGCCTACCTGGGAGACGACCCCCAGAGATGACCTTCAGTCACTGACTCCCCTCCTGGTACCCACACGGTGGAACAAAAGAGTAAACGTGAACATTTGTCCTGGTGACAAACAGGTGCTCAGACTAATTTGATTCTTATCTTTGTATGAGATTTGATAAACTAAACGATTTTTCTCTTCCATTTAACTAAGACCCTTAGTTAAAAACCAGCTACAAGCAAAACTCACCTCACCTCACTCCAAGCCTCAAACTCACCTCTCAGTGATTATTTTATCTGTTTGTTGGTTTGTTTGTTTATTCACTTGTGATTGCAAACTCTGTCAGTTTTACCTGGTTCAACATGTCATCACTCATTACTCACCATAGTTGTAAATACATTTAATCTGTAAATAAATGGCCCGTGGAGAACGTGCCAACATAAGTTGATGTCACTTTTGTGTCTTGATAAAGTATTATTGGTTCTGATAAGACAAGAACTCAACAAAGCATTTTGGGTACATTTATTGTGAGACTGATTACAATAAAGTTACAGGTTTTCATCTCTTTCCTGAGTTAGTTTTTGATCAAATTTAGAGCGTGGTGCCTCGAGGTCAGATAATTTGCTCATTTAAATAATTCACAAATTATCCCTTTTAGAATATACCCAAAACCCCTACAGGACCTAAAGATTTTCATAAGCACTTTAGAAATTGTGGAGTTAATTATCGGATTAGCGCTGCCCACCACTGGTCATAATGATTGTTGAAACATACAGCAGCAAGTTAAGACTACATGAATTAACAAGCATCAACACTTGATAATATCTGAAGCATTTTTTAACTAGGACAATGCCCCATTATTAATCATGCAAGGGACAAAACTCAAAAGAGACTGTTGGTTCTGTTCTGCCTTCAGCTTCTGGGTTTACGTATATGGAGTAGGACCATGACCCTGTAGGGCTCCAAAAAGACAAGTCTTGGGCGGGATGAATAACACTGGGGTGTTGTTCAGTTCAGCTCTAAATGTGTTTCCAGTAGCCAAAGGGCCCAGACATCTATCCCACGCTCAGAGGGAAGCACAAAATGTAATCAGTGAACATGAAAAACAACCAAATTGGTTTTAAGAGATTTTCATGTGGCAACAGATGAGTGATTCAGATTTTATATGAAGGCATCCATGAGGCATTAAATAAAAAAAGCTCTCACAGGTCCATTCTATCATCTTTGTGTGTCCTCTGGGTTTTACCGCATCATATGTGTCATCTGTGATCCCCTGCTTAAAGACACAACCGCTACATTCAGCACTGTCACTGTCTCTGTTACATCCCTTCAGCATATATTCCTTTGTGTTGCTCATGCTTCACTTACATGTTCAGACAATGACAGCAGGACTCATGAGCCAATAGAAATGCTTCCCCATGAACAAATCAGATCACAGATAAAACCAGAAGTGTTTGTATAATGTGTGTATGTGTGTGCTGACACCTGAACACACTATTAATGATTGTGTATCATGTTCTGGCTGATATCTCCCAGGCACAGCTGCTATCCAGGCAGCACTTTTCTTCTTCTTTGGTTTCACTAAAAATAGAAGGAGCACAGATTCAAGGGTTTGTGTTCCTTCATACCAGAACAAGTGAAAAATGAGAGGAGAAGCAAATATTCAAGCAGAAAATAATTGCTGCTCAACTTCTTATTAGGGATGGGCAATATTGGCAAAAAATTAATCTTGATTAATTGTGGTATTTAGCTGATAATGATTAATTGATGATTAATCCCCTGGAGTCCCTGGACACCCTAATGTCCTTGTCACATGACCAATTTAGTGGGAAAAATTTGCTCTTCATAAAAATCTCTTCCAAGTTGTGTCAAAATTACAGAGTTCAGGCTATATATCAAATTTGTAATTGTGTTGATAATCCAAGTAAAACCAAGTTTATGATAAATTACAGAAGTTTTTTTTAAATGTTCGTAATATTTGAAGCGGAGAGGAGCGAAATCTCCAGTCAGTCTACCTGGTGGCATTAATCGTATTAATCATCAAGTGCCAAAAAAATAATCAATTAATGTTTTTCTGACCATTAGTTGCACACAATATGATTATGCCCAACCCTACTTCTTATTAATCCACTTTAAGCATCTCCTGGAAGATGTCAAAGGTTTTCAGTGATAATTGTTCAACTGAAAGCCAAAATCATCAGTGCTTTCTGCTTAAAGACTGACGAGCTCAACACAATCGGTTTTACAGATATCTGGTAGTACCTGAGACTGATTTCAAACACATGACACTAACTGATTGAGCAAAATAGATATTCAAAATATTGTCTTGAACTATGTATGATCAACTTAATCTGTTAGCAAAATGTCATAAGATCTATCAGAAAATGATTATTGGATGTACAACCAGAAATGATGATTTTCTTTAAGCCAACAAGATATCCACCAGCAGCCACCTCACCTTAAAAACACTAAAGCATTATAATAGAGTTACATATTGACCTAAATTTAGTGTGGTTATAGCTGAGGGTCATACTTCACAAACACTGCAACAAATGAAACATCCAGAAATAATCATCTACAAATACTACATGTTTTGAGTCAGTCCGGTTCAAGATGGATGCCACAGCTAATGGACCACCTGTAACTCAGCCTGCATTACAAATACTGACCTGTCAGTGTGGTAGTAGTGGAGAGTCATCCTGAATACATTGTGGAACATGAGCTCATACATCAACATATTTACATGGTTTCACTAAAACAGCTACTCTAGCTCCATCATTTCTCCACATTTCACGGTTTCTGGCCTGAAAGGTGGTGGCTGATATGCATTCCTCCAGGGAAAATTAGACCTTTGATTTAATGCTAGTGCTGTCCTGATGCATCTCAGTAATCCAGGTTAAAAATCAAAAAGAAAAAAATTGTATAGGTCTTCTGGACGGGTTCTTCTTTAATGAAACGTTTCGTCTCTCCTCCAAAGAGACTTCTTCAGTCTGAGAGTTTCAGGCTAAATTCAGGCTTTTAAGTCCTGCCTCCATGTGACTGATACTCACATCACATGGCTACCGTTCACACCTAATTAACACTTATTGTTAACGGGGGTGGAGTGATACTGGCAATAGCAGCACTGTAGGAGGGGGACAGCTGAAAACGGAGGCCCCCACCTCTGTTTAATGATGGACGGTCTTTCTTTACAAAAATGTCTTCTTTTACTCCTCTCTCAAACCAACGTTCCTCTCTATCAAGAATGAGAACATCCTCATCTCTGAAAGAGTGACCGCTGGCCTGTAAATGAGTGAAAACTGCAGAGTTCTGGCCATTAGACGTAGCTCGTCTGTGTTTGGGACATTCTAAGGGCCAGAACTCTGCAGTTTTCACTCATTTACAGGCCAGCGGTCACTCTTTCAGAGATGAGGATGTTCTCATTCTTGATAGAGAGGAACGTTGGTTTGAGAGAGGAGTAAAAGAAGACATTTTTGTAAAGAAAGACCGTCCATCATTAAACAGAGGTGGGGGCCTCCGTTTTCAGCTGTCCCCCTCCTACAGTGCTGCTATTGCCAGTATCACCCCACCCCCTGTTAACAATAAGTGTTAATTAGGTGTGAACGATATCCATGTGATGTGAGTATCAGTCACATGGAGGCAGGACATAAAAGCCTGAATTTAGCCTGAAACTCTCAGAC
>NW_013953017.1:18233-19263 GCF_001266775.1 Austrofundulus limnaeus | reverse complement strand
CCATGTAGAGGAGGTGACTGATTGTGGCCCCATTCTTGAGTTGGTATCCGTAGCCAGTCTTGTTGATGATTTGGCTGAGGGGGTTCAGGCCTATGGAGAACAGCAGTGGGGACAGAGCGTCCACATGGACTCAAGGTGGACGTCCTCCGGACAGGTCTGCCCAGAGATCAGTTTTTACAGCCGTGTTCATGGTGTCGCACAATAAACTGCCCGGTGAGTTCACACTGAACTGTTTTGGATGCAACACCAAGCAGGTAAAGTTGAGAATCTGCGTAACTTTTGGATAAAATGGAGTCAAACTTTAAAGAGCATCTCACTGAGATTAGAAGACAGAGAAACTTTATGATACATCAGGACTTTCAGAGAGCAACACATCTGTGGCAGGAACTAGCTCAGACCCTGGGTAAGATAAGTTCTTTTCTTTTGTTGTTTTAAAGCTCTTCCTCCTCGTACTTGACAGCATGACTGAAATTGTGACAAATAAGGAATTTGTTAGGTGATCAGTACGCTCGGGGGCTTTTACATCATCTTTGGTTGAAAAATCATTTTATTCAAACACTGAAAATATTGTCAAGTTCAGTCTCACTCAGTTTAAAATCTATTCAAATTATGGATTGGGGGATGAATCGTCTGTACTACCACATCAACTTTTAGCTCAGTATATGTAAGACTGGCTATCACCATTTTGTCTACAATTCCAAATTGTAGCTCAATAGCGGTGAAATTGGTTAAACAATTTAACAGTAACTAATTGAAAATAACAATTGAAGTGCTGACTAAGGCCAATTTGATGTGGCAGCCATCTTGATGTGGTTAATCAGTTGTAGATGAGGCAAGGGAAACATGCATGATAGATAGCAGTTCTCAAGGACATGGATTACACACCCTTGACTTAGACTTTTAAACTTTGACTTTTGAATACAAGAATGTAGGTTAAAAATAAATAAAACTAGAACTGCAAAGCAGTTATGACCGGGGTCCAAGCCCTTTTATGCATGTCAGCCTTTGTCATGTTGTTTGTAGCATATTG
>NW_013953017.1:11224-18074 GCF_001266775.1 Austrofundulus limnaeus | reverse complement strand
ACAGATACAATAGGGTTCCATGCTCCGATGGAGACATGGAAACGCTGCTGCTTTGCAGCTGCGTTACCCTGCTTCCTCGGGCTTGGACCCCTAATTAACCTGAATGAGACAGAAAGTCTTCCAAAGAAGGCATGGGATCAACAGAGTGGCTGTAGTTCTGATGAGAGCTCAGCAGATGGTTTTCTTCCTACAACTCATGGGGCTAACCCCCTGTCTTTTAATCTTTGTGACATCACTGCTTCTTTGTTATTATTTTTATTTTGTAAGTTTTTAATGGTTTTTTTGCACTAAATAGCTTTTGGAATTTCAAAGTGATTGTTTTTTGGACACTAAAGTTGACACCGTGCTATAAGCCTGTAGCTGTTGCTGTATTTCTGTGGATGTTTTCTTTGAGATACCATTCGAGGCAGAGAGTCATTTTAAAAAGGTAACCCCTCAGCAGTGGCTGTTGTAAGCCACGATGCAGGCCTGTGGAGTGCTGCTATAGAAAGATCTGACACACTGCTGTCTGCTGTGATGCTATTTAGACTGGAACAATGAGGAGCTTTGTGCTGAAGATAGCCACGTTCAGACACACATACCCACTTAAATCCACCCACTACACACTCACACATGAACAACATTTGCTTGTGGGTCAGTGCAGCTGATGATTATCAGGAGGTGAGAAAAAAACAAGAAAATAACTGGAAGCACCCAAATCTGTTGGGTATGTTTGGGAAAGAGTGAAAAGCTTGGCAGACCTTTGTACTGTATTGGCAGGAGTTGTTTTAAGATGTCCACTTTTCATGCACAATCCACTTTTTCCAGGTGTTTTTGCATACAAATGTCACTCTTCATTTTCCCCACAGTAACCAATGTTAGTAGGTAATTCAAAATTCTGTAGCAGTTAAGGCACAAAAAAACCACACTGCAGGCTGCTGTATTTCATTACTCAGATTACTGTTTTAATTAACCTTTATGTTCATGCATTTTGTTTAGAGCTGCGCCAATTCAGCTTTGTGGGCCAGTTCCAATTTCCAGTTGTGCAACTTTGAGCTTTCTCTACTAATAATTCTAATAAAGAACTAAAATCAACAAAATACCAAAATTATATCATTTTAAAACTTTTAATTAAAATAAAACATTTTTTAAAAATGAGCTGCTATTCTATTGCAAACCAGTCAATCTTGATGACTGTTTTTCTTGCTAATAAATATGTGGCATCAGTTCACAAATAGCTAACGCTTTATCGCCATAAAGTATTAACTCAGGCGCCAACGCAAAGGCTAACAGACTAAGCTGAGGTTCTCCAATCTTTGAAGCAGCTCTGTTGTTCTCCATCTGTATTTTCAGTTACAGGCTGAGTCATTTCTACCTTCTCCTGTCTGTCAAGGTGCTCTGGTTTCATTTAAAAGGGCTGATTGTCAAATAAAGCCCTTCAGGTTAGATAGAGCTCCCTCACAGCACACTGGAGGAAAGGAAAATGCCTTACCAGTGGGAGGACCCTGTGAATGTCATCAATCATCCATTTTCTTTCATTTGTCCAAGATATAGTCATGAGGCAGCAGCCTCAGCAGAGATCCAGACTTCCCTCTCTCCAGCCACTTGGACCAGCTCCTCTGGAGGAATCCCAAGGTGTTCCCAGGCCAGCTGAGAAACATAGTCCCTCCAGCGTGTCCTGGGTCTTCCTCTGGGTCTCCTCCCAGTGGGACGTGTCTAGAACACCTCACCAGGGAGGAGTCCAGGAGGCATCCTAACCAGATGAACCACCTCAACTGGCTCCTCTGGACGTGGAGGAGCAGCAGCTCTACTCTGAGTCCCTCCTGGATGACTGAGCTTCTCAGCCTATCTCTAAGGGAGAGCCCAGCCACCCTGCAGAGGAAACTCATTTCAGCTGCTTGTATCTGTGATCTCCTTCTTTCAGTAACTACCCAAAGCTCCTGACCATAGATGAGGGTAGGAACGTAGACCGACTGGTAAACTGAGAGCTTCACCTTCTGGATCAAGTCTCTCTTCACTTTCCCTCATTCGTAAACAAGACCCTGCGATACTTAAACTCCTCCACTTGGGACAGGACCTCCTCCCTGACACAGAGAAGGCACCCTAAGCTTTTTCGGCCCAAGACCATGGTCTGGGATTTGGAGGCACTGGTCCTCATCCCATCTGTGAACCGCTCCAGTGAGAGCTGGAGATCAGGATCTGATGAAGACAATAGGACCACATCATCCACAAAAAGCAGAGATGTGATCCTAAGGTCACCAAAAACGGCCTCCTCGACACCTTGGCTGCTCCTAGAAATTCTGTCCATAAAAGTTATGAACAGAATCGGTGACAAAGGACAAACTTGTTGGAGTCCGAGGGACACAATCGAACGCATACTCCAAGTCCACAAAACATATGTGCACTGGTTGAGCAAACTCCCATGAACCCTCCAGGGCCCTGCTGAGGGTGTAGAGCTGGTCCACTGTTCCACGACCAGGACCAAAACCACACTGCTCTTCGTGAATCTGAGATTCAACTATCTGATGAATCCTCCTCTCCAGGACCCCTGAATAGACCTTACCAGGGAGGCTCAGAAATGTGATACCCCCATAGTTGGAACACACTCTGCAGTCCTTTTTAAATAGAGGGACCATCACCTCGTTCTGCCAATCCAGAGGAAATGTACCCGATGTCCACGCAATATTGCAGAGTCACGTCAACCAACACAACCCCACAACACCCAGAGCCTTAAGGAACTCCAGATGAATCTCATCTACCACCCGAGCTGCAATCTGCTTGGACTACCACAGGCCAAAAAGACCCGATAGGACTCCTTCTTCAGCCTGACAGCATCCCTCACCGCCGATGTCCACCAGCGGGTTCGAGGGTTGCCTCCATGACAGGCAACAACAACCTTACGGCCACAACTCATGTAAGCCACTTGGACAATGGAGGTACGGAACATGGCCCACTCGGACTCAATGTCTCCCACCTCCCCCGGAACATTTTCAAAGTTCTCCAGGAGGTGTGAGTTGAAGCTGACAGGAGACTCTGACAGATGTTCCCAGCAGACCCTCACTATACGTTTGGGTCTGCCAGGTCTGACAAACATCCTCCCCCACCAATAGAGCCAACTCACCACCAGGTAGTGGTCAGTTGACAGCTCCGCCCCTCTCTTCACCTGAGTGTCCAAAACATGCGGCCACAGATCAGATGAAACAACAACAAAGTCGATCATTGAACTGCATCCTAGGGTGTCCTGGTACCAAGAGCACATATGGACACCCTTATTCTTGAACATGGTGTTCGTTATGGACAATCCATGACAAGCACAGAAGTCCAATAAAAAAACACCGCTCGGGTTCAGATTGGGGGGTTCGTTCATCCCAACCACACCTCTCCAGGTCTCACTGTCATTACCCATGTGAGTGTTGAAGTCCCTCAGCAGAACGAGGGAGTCCCCGTTAGGAGCACTCTCCAGCAACCCCTCCAAGGACTCCAGAAAGGGTGGGTAATCTGAACTGCTGTTAGGCTCATAGGCATAAACAACAGTGCATGGTGTATCACATTATTAAAATGTGACCTCCTTCAAACTGCAATTTGAACCATTAACAGTTCAGCGGGGCCCATTATGCACAAGTGTAGAAGTGACATCACACGCAGCAGACTTTGTTTGAAGAAGTAGCCACACAATGTGTTCATCTGTGTGATTCTGAAGTTCTTGTACAATCACAAGCAATTTAATTATTTGACCTTCTTGTTGTGTCCAGTGTTTACAGTTAATTTAGCCTCTTTTCAGATTATCTGGCGCATCATTTTATTTTTGGAGCAAAGCGGCACAAGCTGAAGGTAAAATAAACTCAATTTTGATCCCATCATGTTAGCATCGACATGGACTGACAGTAACTTAGCATCATCTGTTGCTGTAGATTCAGTCATCTAGGACATGGGAAATGAAAATGTTACGGGTCCCAGGACTGGTACCATAGTAATAAAATGATAAGACTGTAAAGATACAGAAAAAATGCAAATGCAATGAAGACACGGTGGGCAGTGATTGTCGTCTGGTTTGTCTCTTTAATTTGCAAAAACATCTAATACATACATTTCCCTGAGCTTCAGTTATTTTAGTTCAGTTTCTAATAGAAACAGGAGTGCTATAAAATGTCCAAACATTCTACTGTCTTCAAATAAACCTATTCATAACATCCACATTTTCAGTGTCTTGTACCACATTCTCTCTAAAATAACCATCCCTTTTCCACTAGTGCCACTTAGTGTAGTGTCAGTATGGTTCGGTACGGTCCCAAGCCATTTCCATTAGGCCAGATTCATGGAACCGGCCCTTTTTTAGTACCTACTTCATTGTGGTTCCAAGCGGCCCCAGTTGACACCAAAATGCGACGTAAGAACTCTGTTCGTCACTGATTGGCGAAATATTTGCAAATTTTTTTAAATTTCTAAAGTTATTCATCAAATGTGTTTCCATCTCTCATTTTTCCCATTAACTTTTTTTTCAAAAAACCTAAAAACCACCTCCACCAACCACCCAAAACACACATTGGAACCAGACTGGAACGTCAATGGAAAAGCACCCTAACTGACCCGTTCCGACACTGACCGTACCAACACTACACGAAGTGGCACTAGTGGAAAAAAGAGGAGACCTATCACGGGGTCCTTGAACAAGTTAGGATTCATCTGTGGGCTATTCAAAACATATTCATTTGATTTAATTGACAAAATGAATCTCAGATTGTGAGGACTGGTGTTTTTCTGTTCCTGTGTTTCCTGATTGGTTCCTGACTATTATCCACACCTGTGAGTGAATTCAGCAAAACAAAATATTACTTTCTCTGATCAGAACATTCCTCTTTCTAATACAGTCAACAATCTTGGAGTTATTTGTGACCCACAGCTTGCCTTTGAAAGCCATAATAAACATATTTGTAAAATTTCATTTTTCATCTCTGAAATATTGCAAAACTTTGATCTGCACTTTCTGTCACTGAGGCAGAAAACATGTCTTTGTCTGTTCCAGACTTGATTACTGCAATGCTCTCCTTATTGGAGCTCCTGTGAAGAACATACAAAAACTACATGTTCAGAATAGTGCTGCCAGGATTCTGATGAACACATTATATAAATTTGAACACTGGCTGCCTGTTTCTGTGAGGATCAACTCCAAATTTCTCCTTTTCACTTTTCATTGTCTGCACGGAAATGCACCATCTTACTTACGAGATCTCCTCACTCTTCACTGTCCTTTACACACCCTCCGTTCTTCAAAAACAAATCTTCTTCACATTCCCAAGACTCAGACCTGCACTATTAGTGATCGAGCCTTTTTCATGTGCTGCTGCTCGGCTGTGGAATACCCTGCCCCCTCATCTGAGGGCTCCAAAGATTGTGACATGTTTTAAAACAGGTCTAAAAAACCCTTTTTACTCATTGGTTTTATTTACTTTTTTCATAACGTTTTTGCTCTTATATTTTTAACATGAAATCTGTATTTTATGGTCTTTGTTTTGTTGCTATTTTATTGTTTGTAGCATTTTGAGATTTTTGTAAATGCAATGTGCATTATAAATAAAATTCATTATTATCCTGGTGGCTCAGTTGGTAGAGCTGATGCCTCTCAGCAAGAAGGTTGTTGGTTCAAATCCCAGCCCAAGGACCTTTCTGGGTATTGAAAGAAAATATAGTTATTCGTGTTCGTTTACCGGCTGTGAGTTTAATCATACTGAGAATGTACAAATGCATGGAAATGATTATTAAAGAGTGGCCACACAAAACCAAGAGCGTTCTTGTGGAAGTCCGGTTTATTGGAGTCACCAGGAAATCAGGTCGAGTATCAGGAAATACTGTTGGTTTTAACGAAATGCTTCAGGGCATGGCTCCACCTATTTGATTACATCATCAGTGGGGGGAGGGGGGTTACTATTGGTCCTTACTAGAAGCCATGCCCACAGAAGTGAATCTCTACCCTAATGAGGACTAAAAAGTTCAGTTATGTGTTGGATTTATTCCCAGGCATGTAGCTATTAATATAAAACCATCAAGTTAAGCAAAACAATCACATTTAACAATCAAAACAGTTCTATCATAAACTATACCATGTGTATGTAATTTAAATCTGTATATAACCTAACCCCCCAAAAAATTTCTACAATCCTGCTGATGAACTGCTGAGGTTTAAGATGCGTCTAACCTCCTGTTAGTGGTTCCTCCGTTCCACTCTGCCTACCTCCTGGAAAACCTGGAGAAAAGAAACACATCATCAGTCTCTCATTATTTACTGGAAACTGACAGGATTGGTGGGTTTTCTCCTGAGTCTTCTCTGGCTGATTGGTGGAAGCTGCGGGCGATTCCGTTGATGAGCTCTGGATCCTTCTTAAGGCTCATTACATGTCTGATCTATACTGATGAATTTAGTTTTTTTTATTATGTTTAGGTATATATGTATACATGTAAGGATAGGAATTAGATTCTGATCCATACTCCAATTCAGAAGGTGGCGGTAATGCACCTAAAGTTGTTTTCCAACCACCAAATAAAATCCAAAAGAAGAAGAAGAAGAAGAAGATCTGTACTGATTCATCTTTACTACTTTGGTAGATGCTAAGCCTTCACAGTTTTTGTATCACAGAATCTTTGCCTCATAACCTTAATTTTGCTCTTGTTCAGGATTGACATTATCTCACATGGTTGTCACCTGTTACCAAGAAGGAAGCTCTGTAAAGATCACCTGCCAGAGAAATAAAGGGCTGACTTATTAGTCTAGTAGGAAAGGGGGGGGGGCATGGTCCTGAATGATATATATATATATATATATCCATCCATCCATCCATTTTCTGTACACGCTTCTTCCTTTTCAGGGTCGCGTGGG
>NW_013953017.1:7526-9899 GCF_001266775.1 Austrofundulus limnaeus | reverse complement strand
GACCAAACCAACCTGCCAACCCACTCTCCAGCAAACACTGTTGTCCCTGAACACTTGGAACCTCGACACCCACTCCTCAAACATGAATATAAGTGTAAAAGGTTCAGATACATTTATAAAATCAAAATTATTTTGGAAATCATTTTAAGAAAACCATTTGTCAATTTTAATCCACCACTCGTCTACAGTCCTGAAACCTCAAGACCTTCATCCTTATTCCCTGTAAACAGTGGAAACAGTAAACCGTTACCTTTCTTTCTTTGCTAATGTCAACATGACACAACAATATCAACAACAAGAAAAACTGGCATCAAGGTTCCCTGAGCCTTCCCCAGTGACAGCTGCTGGAGGGACAGGAAATGGGCCTGGTACATGATCGGCCTGGGCAGGTTGATTTTTATCCTGCTGTCAAGCCCATCTAGTAACAAGTGATGCCAGAGTCATGCCCATGTCATTTGTGCTTATTCTGCCACCCCCATAGCTGTTAACCCACACCCCAACATCCTGCTGAACACTTTCAACAAGTCACCTGTCAGCTGTGGGTGGAGCCAGATCTATAAACTCAGATTGGTAAAATACAAATATTTTCTAATCCAATGTATTTAGGAGGATTAAAAAGAAAAAAATAGTCAATGCTGCTCATTGTTACAACTTATGTCTACACAAACAGCAGCCAAATTAAAAAAGTCTCATTCTTTAGGATGGGGCCAGATGTGTTGGTGGATGGTGTCTCTTGTTTTTCAGCCTTGCTTACGCTCCTGTTATGTGGATCCCTGTGCTGCAACCTAGGCATACTGCACAAAGCTAGGATAAAGGATTCAGTCAGGATTTAGGTGTAAAACGTGAATTAATTAAGCTTTGAACTGGTTGTACAGCAGAGGAAACACACATTTCCATGATAACACTTGCTCTGAAACTAACCTGGTCCTGACCAGGTTTAAAGCAGAGCTTATTTAATCTGTTAATGTTTCTGAGCAGTAGGCAGGTTGAGACACGCCAATGCATGTAAGGTCCTGATGTTTAAACCTTTTAGAAGAAACAAATATATTTTTCCTAAAGCAAATATTATTATTTTCTATTAATTAATTGACCAGGTTACTGACACATAAAATTTAGTCAGTTTGGAGAGAAGAGTGTTAAAATGCCAGTGACATCAAATTTTAGTAAAAAATGCAAAGACATTTTTGGAAAAATAATATTGAAAACATTTTACAAAACAAATTGAAAGCCACTGAGATGAACAGTTCTTGATATATTTGCATGTGAAGAAACAGAAAGTGATGTCAAAGGGGAATGTCTGCACGGTTACAGGGTGTTACTAAAATAGCTAACAACACAAACTGTAGAGAAGAATTGAATATTTCTTTAAATTAGTTTGAGTCACTATCACAGAGAGATGTAGAAGAGTCACAGTTCAAATAATATTATTTTAATAAACAAGCACCAGAGAGTTCCCCTATGATGTCACTTTCTGTTTCACTTTTGCTGACATGAAAAACATGTCAGTGACTGTATCTCAGTTCAGGGGTTGCAGGCGACGTGGACCGGTCGACGTCGGATAGCAGTCAACACGGGCCGCTCAGCTGCTCGTGTCGGCTGCATTAAAAGGCTGTGAATTTGTACGGTCGAGCCTACGGATGACTTATGTTTACGTGGCCATGTGCTGCACCATTACCATAGTGATACGTTGATACGTGAAGTACGTGATAGGTTTCTGAAAAATCAGAGAAAATTGTGCCAGAAATGGAGCTCGTAGTTTTATTGTTTTTGGCAATAATGAGGAGATGAATGTTTTTACTCAACGTCATTTTTACTTTAGGCTGACAGAAGGCTGCAACAAGGTTACAACTGTTTAGGCTTAATTTATTCATAAGATTAAAGAAGATTAAAGCATTGATGTCCATTTTTATGTTTAGTGCATTAACTTTTTTCAAAAAAAGCCTTGAAATTTAAAAGGCATTTGTTATCAAAGTTTCAAATCATGCTATATAGGCTGGAGACTGAACAATACTGGAAAGGCATATGGGAAAGGGAGGCGTCCCACAACAGCAATGCACAGTGGCTAACCTCTCTACGAGAAGACCACAGCAACCTCCCTGAACAAGCCCCAGTAACCATCACTGTGGCAGATGTCCAAGAAAGAGTCTCAGGTATGAAAAACTGGACAGCACCAGGGCCTGACATGATCCATGCCTACTGGCTAAAGAAAACTCACTGCCTCCATGAGAGACTGGCAGCTCAAATGAACCAGCTGCTACAAAATGGGACTCACCCTGAATGGTTAACTGAAGGGCGCACGATCCTCATCCAGAAGGATCCCTCAAAGGGTTCAGTCCTATCCAACTATCGGCCGATAACCTGTCTCTCTACAAC
>NW_013953017.1:2406-3902 GCF_001266775.1 Austrofundulus limnaeus | reverse complement strand
TCCTGTGTGTATTTTTTTTAACAAAAGCTCAGTTTAATCACAATCAATGCAGGGTTTTTTTTCCTGACATGTAAACTTTAGTCAACTCTTTCAGACGTTTAAACACAAAACTGAAAGTATTTTTCTCACAAGCAGAAAACCTGACCGTCCAGCCGTCCCAGTCGTTGTGTCCTTGGGCAAGACACTTCACCCACCTTGCCTACTGATGGTGGTCAGAGGGTCTGGTGGCGCCGATGCATGGCAGCCCCACCTCTGTCAGTGTGCCCCAGGGCAGCTGTGGCTACAGTGTAGTTTGCCATCATCAGTGTGTGAATGTGAGTGTGAATGGGTGAATGTCTGTTAGTGTAAAGCACTTTGGGGGTCCGGAAGGACGTGAAAAGCGCTCTATAAGTTCAGTACCATTTACCATTTACCATAACCCATGAATTGAGATACAGCCAGTCATGTGACAAAATGGGTAAAATTGTGTGTAATATGCCACGTTTCTTAAATATAAAGAGGTTTTCTTTCACTTTTTGTATTTGAAGAATATGCATGTCATATGCACTTTAAGATCATGATCAGATTAAATGTTGGTTGTTTAATCCTATTATTGCAGATTAGAAGATTATCAAGGTTGCCTTGACTGTTGCACCAGGACTGCTCTGCAAAGCTGTCAGAGCTGTCCTTCAGGTCACCACAGAGAGGTCGTGCAGAAGCAGACACCCCAGCCAGGGTGTCGGCTTTCTTGTTTGCAATAATCGTCACTACCACCGAGGTGGGGGGGTGTTGGAGATGCTCTCTGTCTGTCTTTTACAGTTTCAGAAAGCTGTCATGAATCACACCTGATCCCTGTTTAAACTCAGTGTCATGTCACCTGGTTTACCTCCTCATTGTTTCAACCCACTCTTCTCTGAACCTCATCAGCATCATCCCACTCACCTGTGATCATCAGAATGTAAGCTCCACTTTTCCACCGTCTCATCGACAGATTATTGACCGGTTCACCAAGTAAATGTCTCACAATCTCAAGTCACGTCTGGTCTGCCTGGTCTCGACTCTCTTTCTGGTTTTTGGTTCTACGTCTCCTGCCTCATCCCTTCTCTGTACTGTATCAGACTCATGTCCCGGTTCTGACCGTTGTATCCTCCTCCAGTCAAGGTTTCTCCTACATGGAATTGATCGTGGCACTCAGCCACGGCAAAATAAAAGCCGCCACGCCTTCAGAAAGAAGTTTTTTTTTTGTTTATCAATATAAAACAGGGTTTGACACAACCAGATCTGCCTACCGGTTGTCTGGTGGACAACCAAGTAAAAAGACCAGGGGCCTCATGTACAAAGACTTGTGTGGATTTCTTACTGAAACCTGACGTACGGTCAAATCCAGAAAACTGTGTACGCACAAAAAAATCCAGATGTATCAAACCGTGCGTAAGCCTGAATCCATGCACATTTCTTTTGTACATCACAATTAATGTGGAACTGAGCGCACATGAGGCACCTCCCCTGTCATGCCT
>NW_013953017.1:0-1457 GCF_001266775.1 Austrofundulus limnaeus | reverse complement strand
GAATTTTTATGCCGAAAAATATAGCCTGTGTCATTTATTTATATAATAATTTTAATAAATGTTTGTATGTTTAAACTTGTTCATATATCTAAAATAAATTACTTTATTTTGAGAAATCTGTTCAGGTCACAAGTTTTCATTTTTCACTTTCATGATCAGGGGTAYTGTCTTGTCATTTCTTGAGATTTCATAACGTAAAGATCTTTGCGTAAGATATGACTTTGTGAGATTAAGCTGGTATTAATTTCATAGAGTGAGTTCTTACATTAATGGTGGAGAATGCGGGCACGCATTTATGCTAATCTTGGATTGATGAGATATTAATTCTGTTTATGAATCTGAAAAAAAATTATTATTAATTTTTCCACATCGGCATGTTGGTTTTTTAAAAGAAAAATACGTCTTTGCTTGTGTTCAGAAACAGTTCTAAAGTACTGCAGACTTGGTCCTGTTAAAATCTGTTTATCCTGGCAAATGGGCGTTTGGAGGTCCGGTGAACCCGCTGTGGTCCGGTTCTGGTTCTGTCTGCCGCCGCGCAGACAGGAGGTTCTGCTGGAGAGGCTGCGCCGTCAGCTCTAAGGAGCAGCAACCGTGGTTCGCTTGAGGAAGCGACTTTTTGCATGCATGTGCTCACATCTGTGGATGAATGAGTGAAAAAGGATCCTTTTTAAATCCAGTGTGTACATACCGTCGGGTTAGAACCGTAAAGTCTGGTCTGGTTCGTGCGTAATTGCGCATATCCATGAGTGGAGTGTAGCCAGTAGAACTCCGTGACAAAGCTCTTGAGATCGCAACTTGAGAAGCTGTCACCACGGTTTATATAAATAAACATAACGTGAGGGAGTTTTTAGCGCCGTTAGAGGCTATAAGAAGCTTAAAAGTTTGTGCCGAGGCGTTAATACAGACGAGTAGTCGGTCCACACTTAGCTGTGTGGGGCGCTGCTAAGCACTAACGGGGAAGCTAGCTATTTATTCAGTATTAAAGCTGCTGCGCGCAGAAAGTCTTGCCCTGTTATTCCGTGAGAGCCACGGATTTTAGCTTATAAATCGTTTGCCCTGCTCTGGGGTTGCGTGGAGCTAAATAAAGTTACGCTGGGAAGCGTAAAGACGGAGTTTGAGCTCCGTAGGTGGAAAACTGCTGACTGTGGGTCGAGGGTAGTCACCATCTTGTGTCTGACGCACGACGTCACGACGTCACGACGTCATATGTAACTGAACGTGAGTTTTCTCCCGGGAGGGGTGAAACGTCACGGGTTCTTTTCAGAGCTGTGTGTTGTGTGACATAGCCGCCATCTGCTGGTTTTTCGCTGTAATCACACTCTTAAGAAGGTGAAATTGTTTTAATCTGCTCATAAAACGGAGAGTTTAGCTAAAATTAGGCGAAAAATAGCATTTTCTTGCTCAGAAAAATTTCTTTAATTAAGTTAAAGTTAAGAAAACAAAAAGCTGTTGTTTCC
>NW_013953016.1:292286-293296 GCF_001266775.1 Austrofundulus limnaeus | reverse complement strand
CACACACACACACACACACACACAATATATATTAAACTGTACAATAAAACATGTTTTTTGTTCCAACAGAGAAATGCCAAATCCCAACATTAACAGAAAATGTACTCATCTATCCACCGGTACAAGACCATGCAGTACGTACAGGACACACAATAACGTTTGCTTGTCGCCATGCTTGGCTCTCCATTCAAGGGAACTCAAAAATTCAATGTTTGGAGGACGGACAGTGGAATGGGCCTCCTCCAACATGTGAAGGTTAGTTTTTCTCTTGTCCCAGTGTTAACACGCTCCCACCCCCATTCACATAGCACTAACTGGATCATCAGAAGACATTTTGCACTTGAACAACATTTTGCATTTTAAAGGAAAACTGTAGAAAAGGTTGAGGAAACAGCAACAAAAACCTACAATAGTTTCTACTTATTATGAAATCGTTGAATGTCCCTGAGTATGTGCATTTTTCCTGTTTTCATCTGTTTCAACGAGAAACCAAATCCAGTTGGTTTAATGTTTATGTTTATTTTGTAAAGCTACAAATAATAAAGACAGAAACATCAGGGTAAAAAGTGATAATTGTACAAAATATTCTACCTGATGTGGTACTTTTTTTTTTTGACTATTTTGGGGTCTCTGTATGAAAAGAATTGTATGCAAAAAAAACTTTTCAAAACAAAATGTTGACAAACCATGGATGACTGAAGGATTGAGAGATGTTTGTAAAGAAAATAACTACTTGTATTCACGCTTTTTAAAATTGAGAGCAAAAGAATCAGAAGAGAGATATAAGAAATACAAAAACAAATTGGTATGGTTTATAAGAAAACACAAAAAGGAATAGTACAGTGATTTATTAGACAAAAGTAAAAGAAAGTAAAGTAAAGTTTTATTCATATAGCGCCTTTCACAGAAATAAATTCACAATGTGCTGTACATTCAGGGAAGGGGGAGGGAGCAGTTAAGAAACACCCATTCAAGAAGACATACAAGACAAACGGGGGAACATGTGACAC
>NW_013953016.1:290757-291286 GCF_001266775.1 Austrofundulus limnaeus | reverse complement strand
TGTATATATTACTGCATTTGGCCCGCAGACCTGGACAGATTTTCATTTTGGCCCTCTCGGGGGAAATGTTTGAGCACCCCTTCTATAACCTGTTACCATGCATCTCTCCTTTTGAAGGGTTAATGAAATGTTGTACATTTTCTCTGTAGAAGTAAACAGTTTATAACAAAATGCACACACCTAACTTGAGGGATAAACTGGTGTCTAACAGTAAAGTTCAAAAATGTATAGTAAAATGTAATTTGGGCACCTTATTGTGGTCTTTTACAATTTTTTTTAAATTTCATGTTTTAGCCTTAAGTAATTTATGTAGTGTAAGGAGCTAACACACCTGAGAGTAATGTGAACTTTCTGTACGGAGTTTACCTGTTCTCCCTGTGCATGCATGGGTTTTCTTCATGCATTCTGGATTAAAGACCAAAAAACCTACATGTTAGATTAACTGGTAACTAACTTGTCCATGAATGTCTCTGTGTGTCCCTGCCTCTCTGATGGACATAAGCACCAGCTTTCCTACAATGCTTAAAAT
>NW_013953016.1:286234-288594 GCF_001266775.1 Austrofundulus limnaeus | reverse complement strand
CCTGGATTTCAGGTGGCACCACTTGTGCAATTTTCTAAATCTCACTGCCTTTTGACGTTTACACACCAGATTAAATAGCTTTATCTTTGATATTCTATTTTTTTCTTCTTTCAGCACCAGGTTGTCCAATTAAAATAGTTAACAATATGATTCGTTTGACACAAAAAACCAGTAGTCATCCCTGCCAACATCTGCTGACAGCAATGAGGAACATCTGTTCATGTTAACCAGCAGCTGTGGAGTGAAGCAGTTCTAGGGGGGGGTCCTAGGGGTATATGCCCCCAGAATGTTTTATAAACAATCTACTTGAAAAATATACATTTTCCAGCCATTTAAAGAATATTTTACTAAATTATTGGAATGAATATAACATAAAATCAGTATTCTATGGAGGTAGAACACTGAAAACCAGACTTTAATCTGAACTTAATCTGAGATCAGAACTGAAGCTTCCATTATCCTTATTTTGTTTTCTATTTACACCCTGAGCACCAGCAGTTAGTCTTGGCTGCATCATATGATGCTTTTATTACAAAATATTTTCTGCACCATAACACCTCATACAGGAACAAAGCAGGCTGAGAAAACCTTCATAAACATGAGTAACCAGTGATTAATCTACAGATTAAATTATCTAWWCTCTGATAAAAGTTAGAAATAGTCCCCCATCAGTGGTGGATCATTTCAGATAATGTTTTATGTAAAATAACAGGAAGGAGGTAAAATAAAAAACACAAATGTGTCACTTTGACATTCAGCTGATTTAGAAGTTTGCTCTGAAGAAATAGTTCAGGGGTATTGTTATCAACGGTGAGTATCTTACCTGCAGTAGAMAGCATTCAGCATCAAGTTTTAAACTGGTTAATGAAAACTTTTCTCCACCACTGCGTTGTTTTTGCATCAGATAGTTCTAATTGATAATGCTTAAAGAGTCTCTAGGGAAGGCTTCAGGTTCAGATCACCTGACTGCCATCACTGAAGCTACATCAAAAGATATCCCAGCTTTTTGTTTGTTCCTTCCTGAGCTTAACTTCCTGGTTCTGCAAGTTTCTACAAAACTAACAGCGTTGGAGCTACTTCAAACAAAATCTCCAGCTGAACTAAAATGTATTGATGCAGCAAGTTAAAGTTTTTATCAAATCAGAAGAAAAGCTTCTGAAAAGCCCAGCCCCGGCCTTTAACCCTGATTTACTCTGAAGGAAATTTATTGCGTTTATTATTCATTTTAATGCACAACACATACTGCTTTTTCCTAGGAGAACCAAGATATGTTTGTATGTATTTTATGATTAAACTGTGATTTAGTTAATGTGCAATATGCTTTGAGTGGCTTATGTCAGAGTCATCTCAAACAGATTGCACTTTACTCAATATGATTAGTTAATACATGCCTTAATCACTCACAACACTTATTATTGTTCTCATTTAGCAATCAGAACTTCTGTAACAGCACCCAGTCACTCGATAGGAAGTTCAGCCCCAGATCTGACATAATGCCCGAATGGGGGGCTGGGTTCACAAAGAATGTGTTTATATTGTGCTGTGATGTTTGGTTCGGAGCTAAAAACAATGACTGAATAAATGGTTGGTATTTTGATACAGTGATTGGTTATTGTGTGGCTTTACTTCCTGCAGTTAACATTCAAGTCTATTTCTGTATTTGTTTCCTGGTTCTGGACTCGCACCAAAGTGACTCGTGTTCTTTCAACTCAACAAATGCATTTAAAGAAACCCAAGAAAATACCACAAATCAGAAATCTCATCTAAAAAAATTGAACAAACTACATTTATCGAGTCACAAACCAGCCAGCCTCACTCCACTGCAGTAAATTCAACTAAACGGACCTAAAAACTGCAAACAAAACTCTCAGCAGTGATCAATACCTACGAGGCAAAGGTTACATTTGAGAGCCAGCACCTAAAAATATACATTTTAGTCTGATCAGAAACCTTTTTATGAAGTTTAGAAATATAATTCAGATTTTAAGAGTCAAGAAACTAAACATGAAAACACAAACTGTTGTGAATGTACAAAGTCCCTCTGAACGCTGCATGTGGAACTCACTTTTTTGAGCCCCATCAGATTTCAGACTGAGACAAACAGCGAGATTCTCTTAAAATAAAAAACTCTTCAACAGAAAACATGAAACTCTGGTTGATCTTTCTGTTTCTCCAACTTTGGGAAAATGTCATTGTTAGTTTTGTAAGGAAGACTGTTTTTTTAAATCATATTTTATCATTTGTGTTAAAGTAAATCGAAAGAATAAACTTCAATTTAAAGTATGTTTGTGGTATTTCCTTATAGCAGATACTGTGTATGTCAATTTTTTTAATATATAGGTTAGAAATGCGCCGACTGA
>NW_013953016.1:283918-285234 GCF_001266775.1 Austrofundulus limnaeus | reverse complement strand
CCCGTCCAGAGGACCTATACAATTTTTTTTTTCCTTTGATTTTTTACCTGGATTACTGAGATGCATCAGGATAAGACATGGTTACTTTAGATTTTGCAGAAGCATTATTATGATTCAGTAAAAAAGAGGATCTCCCACCATTTTAAATCTTTTTTTTTTTTCAGAACATTCTTGTGAAATTGAGGTGCTGCACCCTCATCTGTTCATAGCTGGAATGCCACCAACAAGTAAAGCGATAAACACAGGACACAAACTACGCTTCATGTGCGGTCCTAACTATGATTTGGATGGTTCAGAGGAAACTGAATGCTTACAGACTGGACAGTGGAGTTCCTCCTTCCCAACATGCTCTGGTTTGATCAAGTTACTTTATCTTAAAATAGTTTTAATCACCACATGTCTGTTTAGCAAACTGTCATAAATAAAAGCAGAAATGTATAAATTGACCAATAAAAAATAAATACACTTAAAAAGCACCAATTACATTAAAAATTTTGAACTTTATCTCATGTTTTGTAATTTCATTAACATTCACATTTATTTTTCCAGCTTTGTTCTAATAAAGTTTAGCTTAAAGTTTAATTTAAAAAAGGCAAGAAGGAAAACACCTGTGCCTTGTTTTAAACTAAACTTTAAGCTTATCTGAGGCAGCACAAGCAGCACAGTAGATCTTTTTTTTTATATAGGTCCATTTAAGTATTTCTGCTTTTATTTCTATTTATGTCAGTTTCTGTCCTCCATACAATAGATCAAGTTAGATTGGATTCTAAAGGAAACCACAGCCACAACACATAAAAGATCAGTGTAAAAAGTTAAAATATGGATTTTTGTGGGGGAGWTTTATTGGATAAGTTTTGCAAATACAGCTCCTAAATAAAGCTATGAGTTGATTAAAAGTTTAATTTTCTTTGGAGTTCATGGTGTTGGAATCACTGAGATGTGTTTTAACTAGARACAGGACTGGAATCAGAGAGTTGAAGCTACAAATTTGAACGCCCCCTGCTGGTTGGCTGCAGTACAACGGTTTGAGTGAGGCAGGTTGTGTCACTTTGCTCGCTGTGGGAAGTTGTGACAGYATGTTCATGGGTTTGGAGGATGTGAAGGACTTCCATAGCAAGAGTACAGCCCTCAGTCCTGAGTTTACAAACTCCACACGACAACGACCAAAAAACAAACATTTTGGCTTCAATTCTGAGGAATAYGAGAAGAAGGAAACGCTCTGTCCAGTTTAATTATTGTGACCGGTGAAAACTGTAAAACACATTTTGTTCTTGCCTACAGAGAAATGTGAAGTCCCAAGCGTACCTATATTTATT
>NW_013953016.1:277357-282918 GCF_001266775.1 Austrofundulus limnaeus | reverse complement strand
AACAGGAACTCTGTCACAAACTGAACTCTACACTATTTAGGCCATGACAGGTCATTATAACCTAGGAGAATTTCTCAGTTCTCTTAATCAGATAATGGACAGAACAATCTTTTCTGTTCGTGATTCATTTGTTGTTTAACTAAGAATGTTTATGCATTTGTTAAATCATGATAGTGACTGTCACAAGAAAGTGGAATCACTTCTACTCTTTTATCATGCCTAAAAGATTAATAATTAATTACAATGTTTTCATTGTGTTTTTATATAAATCACTGTTTTTATTTTACTGTGAACACAGTAACATAATTGTGGTTTTTCTTGAGAAAATCTTTCATTTATCTGGACTAACAGAATGGTTCAGATTGATTATAAACAGAAATGTTAATTAATCATCATAAATGTTTTGCAGTGATTTCTCTTAGAGTCTATCAGAAGAAAAGTTGAAAAGAGTTTATCATATTCTGTTGAGACAACCACA
The DNA here is from genome assembly GCF_001266775.1 of Austrofundulus limnaeus. Lineage (NCBI taxonomy): Eukaryota > Metazoa > Chordata > Actinopteri > Cyprinodontiformes > Rivulidae > Austrofundulus > Austrofundulus limnaeus. Next base: position 282,440 of record NW_013953016.1, on the reverse strand, counting down.
GAATTTTAGCCTTGAGCAGGCGCCTGGCTGGCAAGTCTCTATCTCTCTTCCTTTCTCTGACTCATCTTAAGCCTGAGGGCGGAACCAAAGTCGTCCGCTTCATTTACTAACACGGACGTCTTTGAGAGACACACACTTTTTCCTGGATGCCAAACTTGGAAGGAATGCTGAGTTTCTCTCCGGAGAAGCCAGTCTGGCTCGTTAGGTCTTGCCCATGTGCCAATTAGGGAAGATCTAACAGCTGGGGCTCGGCACGCCAGCCAAATGTCCCATCCCGAGGCTGCAAGTCTCAAAATGTGTTTTTAACTCCCGAGGGGAGATTTTATTTTGAAAGAAGGCACCGGATGTACAGCTTGAATCTTTCTGGCTTGGACTGAAACAGACAAAAAGTTACCTGAAATAACACCTTTCTCGCCGAGGAACAGTGAGAGAGCCGATTAAAAAAGTTCCCTGACTGATCGGAGGTGAGGCAGTGACTACCCAGGGGTGCTTAAGAAGACATCACCAGGTAACGCTGAGCGTGTTCAGGGTGACGTGTCATGTGGAAACTGAGTGCAGAAGGGACGTGCTGATCCGGTTGGCCACACTCTTGATAAAGTAAAATTAGTAATTATACTAACATTACTTTCCTCTTTTCTTTGTCTTTATTTGCCAAAACTTAAGCTAAAAGTGACGGTAAAATTGTTTGGTTGTATCAGAACTGACGTTTTACTGTTCTATATATAAGTAATCTGAGTTGATGTGAATTAAAATTCGGATGCTAGTTTTATCTCATTTAACTTCGAAGCTTGTTATAGGAATAACCACAATCAGGTGTAACTTATGATCTGTTCAATTTGTGTAAATAAATGATTGCATAGTCTTTTATGAATCAACTTGAACTCGTCTGAACGTTCACTTCTGGTGTCACTTTTCACTTTGCACAGTCAAGATATTAAAAGTAATGAGAAAATACCTTGGTAAAACTTTCCTCATACTTTATGTATGAGAGATGTAGGAACAGCTTAATTCACCTTAAGCCCTACCCCTCACAAATGCCTTGACTTTTCAGAATTATGTTTTGTATAGTGGTATTAATTTATATTTTCAGATCTTCCAAGGTGCCAATTATGGAACTCTCTGTGCATTGCTGCCCAAATTGGTCATTCAACTAGATCTGTTCCAAAGGACAACTGATATTACCAACTTTTAAAAACTGTTACGGCCAGAGGTCTTTCTTCTATGTTTATACTAAAGCATGGAATGACATTCCTCAAAACATAAAGTCCATTTCAAAACTACAGCCCTTTAAGAAGAATCTTGTCTGCCATCTGCTGGACACTTTTTGTTGTGCTCATATTTAGATGTCCTATTTTTGCAAATGCTGCCTTTTTGAAATTTGGTATGCTTGTTTGTCTTTGTGTCTATGGTGTAATAATGATGTGATTGTGATGCTGTAATTCTGAATGTTTTATGTGCTGCAGAACAGGAACCTACTGTAAAACAGCAATTATACTGAGTCAGGCTTGATTTTTAATTATCTTTTCCTGTTAAACAAATAAATCAAAATCAAATCAATTTTACTCATGAGCTTTTTTGTGCTGAATCACTTCTGGGTCACGAGCGGTTCGGCGCCCCAGAGTCCCGTAGGCAAGTCATTGCAAGATTTTGGACAGGCGCAGTAAGTCCCCAATGCAAAAGTATAGGGTGGCCTGTGACGCAGCTTGTCACCTCCCCGCAACTGACCTCTGGTAGTGGGTCCACCCTGTCGACGACTCGACRTCATATTAATGCGGCAGCCGGCAGGGCTTCAGGAGGCAGATTTTGGAGAAAAACAAATGGGAATGAAGGAGAAAACAACACCATAAGTCTCATATCTAAACCTTTTCAAATCAGAACAAAGTTGAGACCCCGCAACACAGAGTCCATCAACCTTTGAAAAGTTTGCGCTGCCCCTTGAGTCCAAATGGCATGCGGAGGAACTCAAAAAGCCCAAATGGGGTGATGACTGTAGTTTTAGGGTCATCACTGGCCTTCACCGGATCTTAATGGTAGCCGCGCACCAGATCCACCTTGGAGAAAATGGAGGCACCAGACAACCGAATGGAAAAGTCCTGAATGTGCGGAACGGGGTAGCGATCAGCTGCTGTCACATTATTTCAACGGCGAAAATCGCCACACGGGTGCCACGACCCATCTGCTTTTGGTACCATGTGGAGAGGCGAGGCCCACGGGCTGTTAGAGCGCCTAACGATCCCCAACCTTTCCATAGTAACAAACTCCTCCTTAGCAATGGCCAGTTTAACAGAGTCAAGGCGTCATGCACGTGCAAAAACTGGCGGCCCGCTAGTAGGGATAAAATGCGCGACCCCATGTTTAGTTGCAGAGGAAGATAAAGCAAGTGTAGTTAAAGAGGGAAATTCTGCCAGCAGACATTGGAAAACATCATCTGACACTAAAACATTAGCATGTGTCAGTGGTCCACCTCCTCTGGACACACAAGGRAAAGTGACAAAAGTCACAGCATCAATAAGTCTGCAGTTAGCAACATCAACTAACAGACCATGTGCGCATAAGAAATCTGCACAGATTATAGGAACAGTCACTGAGGCAACAACAAAGTCCCACTCAAACTCACGTCCATGGAAAGAAACTGTTGTCCATCTAGTGCCAAAAGTTCAGATCGGTGAACCGTTAGCTGCAGTTAACTGTGGGCCACTACCTCRATCTGGTAAGTCCGGCCCAAGGAGGTGTACCAAACTTTTCTGGGAACCAGAGTCAACCAAAAAATGACGTCCTGACAGGGAGTCTGCGATGTAGAGCAGCTCACCTCGTTCACCAGCACCCACAGCTGCTACTGAGCACCAGCCTCCTCGTTTCCTGCCGATCCGAACGTACATGGCGGGATACAACTCTTCGCCTTGCTACCGAACCTCCAGTGGTAAAAACACAGGGAGCTCCCATGCAAGTCCTCGCGCTGACAGCCGAAACCACCGCAGGCTCCTCGGTCACTATCTGCTGAGGCTCCACCGATGTACTCTGCACCGTGAACCATCTGGTAGCCAGCAGAACCCRGTCAGCTTCCTCCGCCAAACCTCAATAGTCACCAGCAGCCAACCGAGGGGAATTTGCCAAAGCCGCCCTCACTTGCAGCGGGAGCTGACGCAGAAAAATGTGCGGGAACAGGAAACCCCCTTTGTCCGAGCCGAGCAGTGACAGCATATTGTCCATCAGGTCCACAGCGGAGCTGTCGCCCAAACCAGACAGGGAGAGGATCTTATCAGCCCGCTCAGTTGAAGACAGGCTGTACCTCCGGAGGAGAAGCTGTTTGAGTGCGGCGTATTTTCCAGTGCGCGGTGGGTTACGCAGTAGCGGCATAACCTTACAGGTAGACTGCTGATCCAGGGCAGCCACGACCAAGTAATACCTGGAGTCGTCCGCATCCACAACTCAGGTGGAAAAAGCGCCTCGATGTGCTGGAACCATGAGGCCGGGTCGCTCTGCCAGAACTCCATGAGTTTCACAGCCGCAGCGGTAGCGAAAGCGACCGGGGCCGGCTGTGAAGGCGGGAGAGACGACGCTGAGGCCGAGTCTAATGAAGAGATGCAATCTTCAACTGGTTCTGACATGTTCACGTTAGGGTCACCAATGTAGCGTGTGAAGAAGGACGCAAAAACTGATTTCAAACCAGTCCACTTTATTCCTTCTGCGCCAAAACCAGAATACTAGCACAGAACCAYACTCCAAATGCTGGGGGTTAAGAACACGCCCCCTAACCTCAATCCTGCTGGGTGAGAGGCACCTCACCAACCAATACCACACCATAGTATAACTGCCAAATGGCAGAGGTCTGGTAGTTCTAGTTGTTAAAAAAACCATAAAGGTAATTGATACAAACTTAAAATCAACACAAATGTTGTACATCAGAAGAATGTAATTTCTCTCTTTTAACACTAAATCATTGTAATTTCATAACTCTGTGTTAATGTAACACTGAAGTACTGGTTCCCATATAAACTCTGTACAAGTGTTAATTTTAACTCTGATAGTGTTAAATTTACTCTTTCAGATTTGCTGTGCAAATTGTTTTATTCTACAATAAAGAAATAGTTCATGCCTGTAATGTTTTAATCAAAGACACCTAATTTGAGAGCTGTATTTGGAACCCTATGGTGTGAAAATAAAAGAATTCTTCCACTTTTTGAAATGTTTTGTTTTTTTGTGTGTAAAAATTCACCTCAACCCCAGTGAAGGTGTTCAATCACCTGTCACAAAKTCACATTTCGTTGATTAAAAAGATTTACTTGTGTTGTTCTTTTTAAGCAAATAAACATGAAAACTTTTTACAGTTCATTTTAAATAGTAATCATAAAGTCATAAAACACTGATGGGAACATCCAGCAAACYTGAGTAATACTTGTTTTCGAAACATAAAATCTCTGTCTATAAATATCTATATACTGTATATTTAGCAATCAATTATAAACTAAATTAATAAAACTAGTAAAAAAAAAGTGTTTTTGACTTGAGACTGACAAAATAAATGATCTCTTTGCACAATATATTTGTATCTAGCCCTTCAGGCTCTGATGAACGTTGTGAGGCTTTTTCTAAGTTTTTTATAGAAAAGATTGCAGGTCTTAGAGGCTTGAATAAGCTGGTAGATTTAGATTTCCATGGAATGCCGCAATGCATACTGGAGCATTTTCAGCCAGTTTCTATAGATGAACTGACTTTAGTTATCAAACATCTGCGGCCTTCGAATTATCCATTAGACTGTCTTCCTACTTGTCTGATAAAAGACATTTTTCTGATTTTTGGCAGCTATATTCTTAAGGTGATAAATACCTYATTGCAGTCAGGTTATGTCCCATCTACTCTCAAACACGCTGTGGTCAAACCTATCCTTAAAAAATCTAATTTAGACCCCAGTGACCTAGCAAATTTTAGGCCCATTTCTAAATTGCCCTTTTTATCTAAAATTCTTGAGAAAYTAGTTTTTAATCAGCTTGAAATGTTTTTAAAAGACCATAATATAACTGAGAAGTTCCAGTCTGGGTTTAAAGTTGCTCATAGCACTGAATCTGCCTTGCTCCGAGTGTAT
>NW_013953016.1:274599-275815 GCF_001266775.1 Austrofundulus limnaeus | reverse complement strand
ACTTACATGTGCTTAATAAATGTGAGGAAATGTGTGTTAGAATGAAGGTAAATAAAATGGCAGTTTATACATGACCCTTTTTCAGCTTCATCAGAATACACGTTACAAAACGTTTAGCTAAATGTAGCAGAATGTGGCTAAAAGACAAACGTTTTCAAATGGCGGCAAAAAGCTGAAAGAAAATAAAAAAGAGCAAGTGTTCCGAAGCAGATTTCACAGAGAGCAGCATTTTAAAGAAGTGCTTTTGTTTCCCTTCCAAACTATTTAGTTCAACTCTTAAATGTTTTTTTGTTTTCTGTATTGTTTCTCAAGCCGAGCTGCTTTACAAGCGGGGCCACAACCCACCGTTAATTGTGAAATAGTAAAAGTGAACTAAATCCTGTATTTTGATGAGTTTAATGAACTGAAGGTTAGGGAGTCTGAGTGGGAATTGGATGACCCGGGTCCTGTTGGCAGCGAAAGCTTCAGCTGACTGGAAGTGATGCAAGCTGCCTGGACAAACATGTCAATCATTAACGAGAGAAAAATGATGCGTGATCATGTTTCAAGTATCTGCTTTTAAAATAAATGACWCTTTATGTAGCTGATTGTAAAAGCATTTATAAAACTTTTGTTTAAATGTAACAAAATCCCCTGCGGATAAACACTAAAAACAACTTAGAAATGTTTAAATTGAACTTATGAGGAAAATGTTTATTCAATAAACAGTTTGTCAGATCAGATAAGGCATGGGCCACTAACACAATCTGCATAAAGGTCACAGTTTTTTATGCAAAGCACCATTTGTAACATAAACTGTTAAAGGACATTTGAAGGAAACGTGGATTCGTTCTTTCAGCAGTGAAATCCTGCTTCAGTTCCAAGATGTCAAAGAAAACTTCACAGATTGATGTCACTGCTCAAATTCTTTAATCTTTKTAGCCTAAAGCACGTACTGGTACCAAACCTCTCAGTGAACGATTGACAAACAAGTGGACCTTCAAGTCTGAAGACAGTTTGCAGAAGGGAAACTATAGGCCAAAAAGTCAAACGTCTGATTGAAACAGAAAGTCTGCAGCGACGTCGGCAGGTGTTTTACAAATGTCTGACACGAACTTGGTTGTGAAGAAGCTACGGCTGAGCAACACTAACAAACAATAGCTGTGTTTCCATCGTTTTTATGTTCATTTTAAAGTATCACAGCAGAAAAAGTTGATGGAAATGACAAAGTTTGAAA
>NW_013953016.1:272754-274346 GCF_001266775.1 Austrofundulus limnaeus | reverse complement strand
GGCCAGGAGGTGGAAGTCATGTGGTCCGTGGGCCTTCAGTTTGACTTGTTCTAGATTTATAAAAAGGCAAAAAAAAAAAAAAACTGCTGTTTGCCGTAGTGCTGTGGATACAGTTTTGGTGCCTCTTAATTCAGTAAAGCACCAATAGTGTGCAGACAGTGGTTGCTCGCTGTTTCCTGTATTGCTTTTCATTCATATGCTAAGAACAAAGGTTTAAAGTGGTTTAAAGGGGTTTATTTTTTCCAAAGATAATGTGTCTCCATGATGTATATAGCAGTGCTGAGGTACTTCCCATGATGTAGGTTCAATCRTTTTTAAAGCTTTGAAGTAATAAACACTTCAGATCTTCAAATCTGAATTTGTGGAGTTGTTGCTGAGTGATTTTCTATCAGCCGCTCACAGCTGGTGGTGGTCTCTGTGCACACAATCACACACAAGACATCACAATAAAATATGTCATTTTGACAACATTAGTTCCTTTTTCTTCAAGAAAAACACAAAACAAAACCATAAACAGCAGAAGTTGAACATATTCCTCTGCTACAGTTTTCAACCCTTCAGCAGGAACAGTCATGGTTTGATGCGCCCTCTAGTGGTAACAGCAGAAAACTGTRCTTTTGTCTTTTATGGGCTGCATTTACTTTTTATCTGACACAAACTGKATGAAAAACCAGAACATATAAAACRTGAAAATATTAGACAGCGTGCATTAAATAAATGCAAGTTTAAAATATTAGAATAAACAGATTTAAGTTGCCTCATCTGCTTGCATTACTAGTAGAAGTGACTAAAATATAAGAAAAAATGGGMAGAGTCAAAAATGAAATAATACTTTGAGTCAGAAGCTGTGTTATAAATGTTGAAATGATGTCACAGCAGCTGCTCAATCCCTCCGTTCTGTTTAAAAAGACTTCTTTTCTTTTTTTTCTATTTTTACAATAAACATTTGATCTAAATTGGACTGAACTGCCCAGTGATCTTTGCTGGTGGACAAAAAGTTTCCATATAATGTAGGTACACTAAAATAAAAAACCTAAACATTTGCATTGGATTTGCTTAAATAAACAGTCAACATGTTCTACCCAACTGAACTGAGTAAATCTAACACAATTACTTCACATTCAGTTATAAATGAAAATATTGCTTTTTATTTACTCATTTCAGTAGAGTAGAACCTGATGACATAATTTAAGCAAATCCATGCAAACGTTTAGGTTTTCTTGAGTGCATTGGGCAGTAAATGTATTAAATACTTATGGCTGGCCATATTTCTCTCCTGGTGAATCACCAATCATTTGAATAATTTGCCAAATGGGATTATAAATGTTCCAAACATAAAGTATTTGCACATTTGGCAAAAGTATGGCTGTTAAATAAGCAGATTTGTACTCGTTACTGATGAAAGCAAAGAGATTATTTGTTAGTTTGTAGTTTGGTTTTAGTGAGCTCTAAATAATGACTTCTTAMACATTTAATTATTTACCAAACTGACTTTTCACCATACTGATTTGATTTATTCATTTAACATGAAAAGATTACTAAAAATCAAGCCTGACTCAGTATAATTGCTGTTTTACAGCAGGTTCCTGTTC
>NW_013953016.1:269541-271076 GCF_001266775.1 Austrofundulus limnaeus | reverse complement strand
GCATTACAGATCTAAACTCTAAAACCTATAAAACAAGGGAGAGGGTGTTGGCCACCAGCTGAATCGCACCGAGAGGATCAACAATTTCTCTCATTTTGTTTTTGGTAAGGACCCAGTCTGGAGCGAATCTGAAAACACACAAAGATTTCAGTTTATACAGATGATTAACAGGTTTTATTTCTATACACCGAGGGTTGTACAGAAGTGCACATACTTTGGGACAGAGCCAGCTTTCCGAGGCGTTGCCAGTGAACTGCTGTTGAACGAAGCGTTCATTTTCAGCTTGACGATGGTCCTCTCTGCGTCCAGCTTGTGTTTGTGAGCAGTAAGCTTGTAGATGCTGAGCAATTTGTCCACAGCTTTAGGAATCTTCTTGACCTCCTAAAGAAGATTAAAAACATTAATTTCTCACTTGCGCTGTAGTTTAAAAAGCGGCGTTTTTCTGACCGGTATAAAGCAGCAGCTGCGTACCTCGGCTCGGTGTTCGTCCTGGAACAGGAGAGCCAGGAGGAAGCAGGTTTTGGTGAAAATGCTCCCGCCTTTTCCAGCCACTTTGTCTCCCACCTTCTCCCTGTAYCTCTGCAGCAAATCCAGCAGCGTCTCCACAGAGTTGTCCACGGAATACACTGCCTCTATGGTCTTGTGGTACTGGAGGAGGAAAGAGAATAAATGAAGACTTTTCAAGATGGAGAGGAGGCCAAAAGATTTTAGACAGGACTTGTTGTAAATGTTAGCAAAATATTTTTTGCTGTTAAACCTTTTTTTTCCAAATGAGGTGGATGCACTCAATCCTTGACCTCCTCCTCCAAATGGTCATTTAACAAACATGAATTCTTTTATTTATTTATTTATTTTTTTTTTTTTTGTCATCCCAAAAAATTATCCAACTGAACTTTGGACAGACATTCGTTAAATATTTCTAAACATGATGACCTTTAGTCTGAACCCAGTTTGCAGAACAGAAACTAGGAAAAAGCTGACTCAGTGAAAGCACAGTCTGTGGGGAAGTAGGAAAGCAGAGAACTGGAGGAAATAATCATAATGACTCCTTAGAAAAACTCTGAACTCTGTAACATTACGTGGAGTTCCTCAGGGTTCAGTACTCGGACCAAAGTTATTTGTTTTATACGTGAATGTTTTGGTAAATGTGTCAGGGCTTTTTAATTGTGTTCTATTTGCAGAGGATACCACTTTTTGTTTGTGTGAAGATATAGAATGAATTTTGGAGATAATGCAGACAGAATTAGTAAAAATACAAACTTGGTTTCAAATTAATAAAATATCATTAAATTTGGATAAAACTGATCACATGATGGTCAGTCATAGAAAGCGAACTGTTGATGTTCCATTTAGAGTCGATGGTGTTGAGATTTGTAGAGTCAGTGTTTTTGGGTGTTATTGATGAGAAGCTGACATGGAAATCTCATAAATAATTAAATAAAAATGTATTAAAAATAAAAATTTTATAAAAATAGCTAAATCTATCGCATTACTGTACAAAGTACGGGAGTTATTCAATGATAAAGCTCTATATA
>NW_013953016.1:267397-268720 GCF_001266775.1 Austrofundulus limnaeus | reverse complement strand
TTGTATTTCTTATTGTGTATAGAATTAATAAAAAATAAATAAAATAGAATGGTTGACAAAAGCGGCATGCACTGACAGGTGTTCCTTAGAATTTACTGTTCAACTTCACATCAAGCAATATTAAACATAAAACATGTTACGGTGAAAAAATGAGAAAAGCCAGATCCAGTTGGGGCTTTTTACAATGTTTGACAGGTTTTTAAATTAGGCTTTTCTACATTGAATTATGATTTATTATGTCATATATAGATATTTCTCATGATCTCTTGATGTAGCAACCCCTGGTTGTGCAGTAGTCTTAATTTTGGCCCTCATACCAAATCATGCACTTGGTGTTTTATGCGTGTTTGAAAAGGTGATATACACATAAATAAAGTTGAGTTGTCCACTCTACAGAAGTTATGTCTCTGGTTGTTTTTGTACCTTAGAGAGGTTGAGGAGGACCTGGATGGAGAGGGTGATGACCTCCATGCAGGGGACGCTCCTGTTGCAGCAGCGGATCAGTGTGAAGATGACCTTTGTGGCCCCGCTCTCCACCAGCCGCTCACAGCACGCTGGTGAAAGTCTGGTGGTGGTTTCTGTGCACACAGCAAAAAAAGACACACACAACTACTAAATACAGTWTATATAATCCTAAACACAACACTTTTTCTTTTTCTAAGCAAAACCACGAAAAGAAAAAGAGGAACTTGTTCCCACATAGTTCTCTCAAAGTCTGGAGTTCTTCGATTTCAACATATCAGCARGAGCAGGAAGGTCAACATGAGCTGCCTGAGCCCTCTAAGGGTAACTACAGAAAACTGCATCTACTTGTATACCAGGGCTATTCAACTGCCGGCCCATGGGCCAAATCCGACCTGCGAATGACCAAAGTTTGGCCCGCCATTTGGTTTATTCATCTCTTCAGGCCAAAGCCCCAGTTTTCTACTTTAATTACTATAAGTTCTTTTAGTTAGACATAGACATGTGTGGTATCTACAGAAAGTCAGAATCTTGGCTAGAAGCTGGTAAAAAATAAATAAAATGAAAACATTTCTACACACCCGAGACAGTTAAAACTACAAGCGGTTGAAAATAAAATTGGTTTAAAAACTTTGAAGTCAGAGATGTCAAAATAATGTTTGTGTTAAACAGGAGGCATAATGTGTTCGCTTTGGTTTTGATATGGTTTTAATTAGGGCTGGGCCATATCATTCATGATAATACCAGTAAAAAAAAACTTGCCCAAGAAAATGAATTATATCATGATGTCCTGATGCATCTCAGTAATCCAGGTAAAAAAATCAAAAAGAAAAAAAATTGTATAGGTCTTCTGGACGGGTT
>NW_013953016.1:264368-266269 GCF_001266775.1 Austrofundulus limnaeus | reverse complement strand
GTGGCATCCCTGAAAAGGAAATCAAGGCTCTCTTTTCCACTTCCTCCATGTACAGGTTTGCAACAATAGGCGAAACTGGGGATCCCATATACTGTATCATGATGCTAATTTCATGACCGACATCATTTTGCCCATGTCGGAGAACCTGCCTTATTTTGTTACGGGAGCGCAGCGCGCACAGACTGAGTTGTTCTGTGAGAGACACTGTTTCAGCTCTTCCAAAATATTAACTCAGATAACCATTTGTTTGCCCCAGTATAGAAAAGCTGAGCCTCCGTTTAGCGTTAACGGTCCAGGTTAAATCTTTTGTGTAACGCTTCATTAGAGAATACTAAATTGTGTACTTTGACTATGAACTTGGACACAGTGTATAGTGTTATGACTATACTATACCGTGTACTTGTATGTGGTGGTGGGTGGTAAGAGTTATCGTACATTTGTTGTTATCGAGGTGAACTGGTCAATATATCGTGATATTGATTTTAGGCCATATCGCCCAGCCCTAGTTTTACTATTACTACTTTTATTACATAGGGATCTGTATGTTGTACTCATTATTAAATACAGCAAAATAAAGTAATTCAAAGCTAACGGTTCTTTGTAATACTTGGTAGATTTACATGATGACTTTAATTTCTGGATGTTCGGCCCTGAGATGTTGGCCTGAATTAACTGTGACCGCCCAGAGCAATTAAAATGATCTATAGTAATCCTTGTAATATTTACTTTTTGGCTCAAACCATGTGAATAAAAATCTAATAATTTTTACAAAATATGCATGGTTACGAAAACTTTATTTACGGTTTACTCAGTTCGCTTCCTATTTGTTTTTATAGTTCTCCATATGACGTTTCCCATTTAAACTATAAAAACCACTGACCTTCATCTTTAAACGGCTTAAATTTTACTTGGACTTATTTTTTGGCGTTACTTCATAAGTCATATTTAATGCAGAACCAGGTCCTACCTAGGTTTTTCAGGGCATCTAGAATATAGGAGAAGTGTTTGTATCGAAGAAGGTAGTCCAATGCAGACGTGGTCTTGTTGCAGAGTTTGTCCTCCTCTCGGACTTCAGCAGAGGTCAGACGCAGGCGGTGCCTCAAACTCACAAGCTTTGCGCTGTCGTTCAACTGGCGGGAGCGGTGTCCTCTCCACAGAGCCTGAACCAGGAGGAAAGGAAATAAAAATCTGTCATAAACAGCATGCAATACCAGCATCAYTATAAATAAATTACTCAGGCTCAGTTTTGGTGTTTTTAAACCGTGTAGTGACCATCACACCTGAGCCTTAACGATGCCCCGTTCAACCCTCTTCTGGTGTCTGATAACGAGGAATTTCCGGACAGCCTGCTGGATGATGGAGGCAGCCGTGTGGCGACGAGCAAACCAGGACTTCACAGCTCTCTGTGCTGTGATCACCTTCCTCCTGTCCTCCAGGTATCGTCTCCTCTGCTGCCTGGCTCTCACCCATCGCTAAAAAAAAAAAAAAGGAAATACATTTTTTAGACAAACACGTAACCAACAGGTGCACTTCTGGCTCTTGTTTGATGACAAACCTGTATGGTGATGACAGAATGGATCTGTCTTTTTGCCGATTCCAAAGCCCAGTGAGCTCTCAGAGCTCGTTGGACCTTTATGGCACTGAGATGATGGAAGATCGCAGAAGTGAACCGAAGTCTCCGCTCTGCCTGAGCTGCCTTTAATACCTGAAAACCATTGTAAATGTATTTAGGCTTCAATCTATGAAATTGCAGTAAGTTGTTTTAGTTTCGTAACTATGCTCTTAAATGCCTAGAATGTTTGCTGTGATACATTTCATATATTCAGGGGTTCTTAACCTTTTTGACCTCGGGGCCCAATTTGTTGGACATAGAGGCACGAGGCCCAGTCAGACATTACCAA
>NW_013953016.1:262553-263668 GCF_001266775.1 Austrofundulus limnaeus | reverse complement strand
TTAACCTTAGGCATTAGGCCTGTGAGGTTAACCTTAGGCATTATCTGTGTTTGGGGAGGTGGATAAAAGAAATTAATAAATAATGCTCTGAGTACTTCAACGTGAGTAGAAGAAACTCTCTAACTTCTTCCCTTCTTCCTTTCTTCTTCCTTTGCTCTCTTAATCCCGCGTCTTTAAGGAGCAACCTTCATTTCCGGAATGCAATAGTCCCATTTCCATATAAGGTATGGGACTGACGGAAAGGTCTGTCACCGCCCCATTCTGCATGCTGCAGCGAAGTGTACCTCTTTAAAATAGGTTTCCATTCTCTGTGGGGATCTAAGGTTCTTCTTCTGTGTATTAAAAAAAGTTGTTAAACATCTGAGTGGCGCACTACCACTACTAGTGGTGAGAAAGTGTATTGCACCTTATTGAAAATCAACATGGTCCCGTRGCCCCAAAGTTTAAAACAGTTGTTCTTTTGAGGCCCTCAAGGYGAYGCTCATGGGTTAAGAATCTCTGATATATTCATCAGCTTCAATGGAAATTTTCAAATTAAAAGTACTGATATGTGTTGTTTGGAAGTCAGTAACAATCTGAACTTTCATACCTGTTGTTTTGCACTCCAGGCTCTGAAGCATCTCTGGAAAACTCTGGCAGCCTGCCTCATTTGGACAAATCTGTGTCTCTCAGATCTGGCTCGGACGGTGGCTCGATACTTTCTCTGAACTGTGAGTGCCGCTGCTTTCAGTTTCAAATACTGCTGCCTTTCCCAGCGGGCCCGGTAGGCTCTCTGAATAACTGTGGCGGCCCGATGTCTTAGTTTGATACGTTGTCTGGTCTTCATTCCTTGAAACGCAGCTTGCAAGACGATGGCAGCTTTCCTAACCTCTTGGTAATGCTTTACATGCAGTCGTCCCAGTTTCTGAGCTCTAAACCTCCGCTGTAAGACACCAGCTGCCCAGCGTTGTCTCCTGAAGGCCGTCTGCTGTTTGTGTTGTCTGAAGCCTGCCTGGATGACAGCAGCTGCTCTGTGCATCTTTGTCACTTCAGTCCTGACACGATGAGCTCTGAACGCTGCCTGAAGAACAACAGCAGACTGTTTTATTGTCAGGAAGTGTTCTCTGGCTCTCCTC
>NW_013953016.1:255747-261232 GCF_001266775.1 Austrofundulus limnaeus | reverse complement strand
GAACGCAGATTGGATCACAGTTGCAGCCTGATGCCAACGAACAACCTCCTTCCTGACTTTGTGTCCTCTGTAGGCTGCCTGAAGAATGATTGTTGCTTTTCGTAATTGTTCATATTGTCTTTTCTGGTTTTTAGCTGATACTTTGGTCCGATATCTCCTCTGTATGATCAGAACAGATGATTTTAGAGTAAGATAGTTCTTGTGTTCGCAGTGGGATCGATAAGATCTCTGTATTATTCTGGCAGCCCGATGTCTTTGTTGGATGATTTGTCTGGATTTCATTCCTCGATATGCAGCCTGCAGGAGAACGGCTGCCTTTCTGACCCCCTGGTAATGTTTTACCTCCACTTGTTTCTGTCTCTGAGCTCTAAACCTCTGCTGTAAGACACCAGCTGCCCAGCGTTGTCTCCTGAAGGCCGCCTGCTGTTTGTGTCGTCTGAAGCCTGCCTGGATGACTGTAGCTGCTCTGTGCATCTTTGTCACTTCAGTCCTGACACGATGAGCTCTAAACGCTGCCTGAAGAACAACAGCAGACTGTTTTATTGTCAGGAAGTGTTCTCTGGCTCTCCTCTGAAGCACACAGGCACGGTAGCGTCTCTGGATGATGATGGTGGACAGTCTCATTGCCTGAAACTTGACTCGCTCTTTGTGTTTTCTGAACACAGATTGGATCACAGTCGCAGCCTGATGCCAAAGAACAACCTCCTTCCTGACTTTGTGTCCTCTGTAGGCTCCCTGAATAACGATTGTTGCTCTTTGTAATTGTTCATATTGTTTCTTTTGTTTACTTGCAGCTCTATTGGCTCGGTATCTGTGCTGAACTTTGAGGACACAAGACTTTAGGGCAAGATACTGCTTGTGTTCACGGTGGGATCTAAAAGTTCTCTGAATAAYAGTGGCGGATTGATGTTTTTGTTTTAACGTCTGTCTTGATTTCATTCCACGGAAGGCAGCTTGTAAAACAACAGCAGCGTTTTTCTTGGTACTCAGCGCTTGCACCTCTGCTCTCATTTTTTGGTTTGCTCTGTAACGTTCCTGCAACACATTGCAAGCCCAGAGGAGTCGTCTGTAGTTGGTTCTCTGTTGGTACCTCCTGAAGTGAGCCTGAATGGTTACAGCTGCCATCAGTCTGATGCGCAGCTGCTTTCTAGCTGCGTGTCCTCTGCAGGCAGCCTGAAGACAAASCACTGCTCTGCGCTTTGACAAATAGTCTTGTCGGAGTTCCTTCGCCAGGGTTGTTGCCCTGTACCTCTGCTGGCAAGTCAAAGCTGCTGCCTTGATAGCTAAGAACTGCCTTCTAGCTCGAATGGTCAAAAACTTCCTCTGCAGGATTGTGGCAGCTCGTTGCATCTCTGCGATCCTCCTCCTGACCTTGAGCCCACGGTATGCCGCCTGGATGACCGCGGCTGCAGAACTCATTGCTCTGTACCTCCGCACCTGTTCGTCCCTGAGCACGTTAGCCCTGTAGCGCCGCTGGATGATAATGGCAGCAAGCTTGGTGGCCAGGTAAGCCGTGCGAATCCTGCGCATCCTGAACCGAGCTTGGATTACTCGGGCGGCGTCGCGTCTCCTCCTCAGCTCTCTCCTCGCTGCGAATCCACGKAACACGGCTTGGATCTTTAAGGAGGCTTCCTTTAGCTCCCTGAACYGGCTTCGCTGCTCCCTGTAGAGGAGAAGAGCTCTGTATCTGCACTGGATGATGATCGCTGCGCTCTGGAGCAGAAYGTATCGCTTTCTGCATAAAAACATCCTAACCACAGACTGAATGATTGTTGCAGCCTGGTGCTTCTCTCTTAGCTCCGTTCTAACCCTCATGCCCCTGAATGCAGCTTGGAGAGCCATGCAGGCCGTTTTCTTCTGTATAAATGCTWTTCTTATCTCATTTCCAGTCAAGAAAGCCCTGTAATGACGCTGTATGACGACAGCAGCTGCTTTCTTGGATCTGTACTCCGCTTGAGCTTTGTGTCGACGATAATAAGTCTGGATGAGGGTTGCACACTGACGCCAAATTTCTATCCTCTTCCTTTCYGCTCTGCCTCTCCAGTTTGCTTGTAGAAGCAGAGCAGCCCTCTTAAAAGCATCGTACTCCTCCTTCGCTTTACGAGCAGTAACTGCAGCTCTGTACCTCTGCTGTATCACAACCGCAGCCTTTCTCAGGACAAGGTACCGCCTTTGAGCGGCGCGTTTCCTAAAAGCTGCCTGGATCGCCGTTGCCGCCTCGTGTCGCCGTTTCAGCAGCCCTCGAGCGGCTCGTCCTCGGTAAGCCGCCTGTAGGGTGACGGCGGCACGCCTCAGCCTGAGAAACCTCCCTCTTTCGACGTCTCTTTTCGYAGACGCTCTCCACCGGCGCTGGATCGTCGCAGCGGCATGTCGCCGCGTCGCGAGCCGTTTTCTGACGGCGTGCCCTCTGAAGGCCCTCTGGATGACGAGAGCGGAGCGGTGCCGCAGCTTCAGCATCTGAAGGCGGCGCCTCTGYTGGAGGCTTCGGAAGTGAGCTTGAAGGAACGCGCTGCTTCTCTTGAGCTTTCTGTATCGGTGGAAACACAGCTGCATTCTGTACCAAGACTGAATTGTTACAGCAGCGGCAGATCTCTGAGCCAGTCGTTTCTTGGACCACTTTTTGAAAGCGGCTTGTATCACTCCGGCAGCATGGTTTTCCCTTTGTGTTTTCTGAGCTTTCCACCTCCTGTACGCCCTCTGTAGTTTCACCGCTGACGTTTTAAGGAGGAGATAATGCTCTCGATCTCTTCTTGAGAGAGCGTGAGCTCGAGCGTACATCTGAATGACTGTGGCTGCCTKGTAGATTTTTCCGTAAGCGATGGCAGCCCTCCTCATCCTCCACTCTGCTTGAACTACTATGGTGTAATACCTGAGACGCTGGTAAGACCTCAAGGTGGAGAACATCCTCCACTGAGCCTGTAGACAAGAGAACACAAACTGTCATCATGAAATGTCCAAATCAGACCAACAAATACAAAGAGGTAAATAAACATCTGACACGTCTAATTACATCATTGACAAGTTATTTATCTCAAAGCTAGAATTCAGTCTTAAAATGACCTTTAAAATAAAAAACACCTTGTACACTTTTCACCTACCTGAATGACAGTTGCTGCTTTGTGGTGCACGGCCCGAAGCAGAGCCTCTTTTTTCAGCCTCAGYGAGCGTCGTGCTGCAAAACCCCTCCAGAATGACTGGATGAGTACAGCGGCTCGACTCTGCCTCTCAGCTCGACGCTTCTGAAGGAAACTTCTCACCACCACCTGGATCTTCACAGCYGCCTTATTTCTTTCCTGTATCCAGTCAGTAACCGAGAAATATCTGTTACTGATAGTATTCCATCAATAAAAGAAACTGCGAAAATTTCAAAGAGCAACTCCTTTTTAAAAGTTGTACAAGTTACAGCTGATATGGTGAGCAATTTTTTTAACACATTGTACACATTTTGATCTTCAAGCCATACAACTGATCCAGTATTCTCACTTTAAGGAATGAGTTTGTTTTTACAACTTTTGTTTTTTGCTTTTAGCACCTTTGCTTTGTTTATAGCATAGGTCCAACTGTGTTTGATTTTCACTTATGTGATACAGATTTAATGAAAAAATTAAAATTAACTAAAGCAGATCCATGTACATCAACAGAGGATTTGTTTAAAAAAAAAAAACTTTACACGACAAAGCTCCTGAAATTCTGTTCTAGCTTTTTGGTGCAATCCCGGATGGGCCCCCCACAAAAAATTTGGTTACGCCAAAAAAACATTGTGCACGTGACCATGTGGGTCAGCGTTGGTGACACAGAATATGAACCATCAGTACGTAACCACGTACCAAGACCGGAAAAAAAAATTAGTACTTCGTGAAGACAGATCRCATCACCCTCTGATTACAGCAATTTACCGTGTTTATTTATGCAGCCAACGCTTCTCAGAAAATGATCGAAAGTAAAAGACATTAAGACAAAATTWAATTTAAGACCTTGGATGAAAATCTGGGTGTTTTTTAAGGCTTTTTAGGCCCAAAATTTATGTTTTCAAATTTTAGACTTTTTAAGACCCTGCATGAACCAACATTTCTGGGGGCATCGCTGTTCAAACACACAACAAAGATGATATTTCTTTGAATTCTAAAATAATTTTTAAAGAAGTCTTCACCTCATAGAGCAGCAGGTCTTCCTTCAGYTTGTATTTCCTCCACGCAGCCTGAATGACTCGAGCTGCTCGGGTTTCGTTCCGAAGGTCCAAGAGACGAGCACAGAGGAAGGACAGGTAGGACATCACAACCTGGAGGGAAACCGATACAAACCCTTTTTTTACTCTCACCAAGTTAAAAACACTTGATAAAACATTTCAATGACATTTCTGATCGACACAAAAACAAAAACAAAAAAAAAAATCTGTGAATGCTGATTGGTTAAAAGGTTTCAAAAAAAAGGATGAAACACTAAAAGTATAAAATATTAAAATCGTTTGAACACGATTCATTTCGTTACAAAAACACCCTCAGTCAGTGGTCTCACCTTCTCACTGGGGATGGTGTTGGACATGTCTGCAGGGTTGATCATGGCTGGAACTCCCCCCAGGTAAGCCACAGCAGTGTTCACCAGCCTGAAGTTGTTTTTCTCGTTTTCCAGCAGCTCTTTAAAAACCACAGATGGACAATCTGAGCCYGTTTGGAAAAGTAAGAAAAATGYCATTATTTACATTTTACACAACACKTGAATTTCCTTTAAGTGTTACAAGATGATTGTTGGTGAACSAAGTATAGTTTTGTACATTTTTGGGGAAAATGTTTTCATAAACTAGACTTTTTACTCCCTTTATCAGTTTAAATGTCTCACAAATGCCTGATGTAAAACGAAACATTTTAAATCTTGCATCCAAAACAAACAAAGCAGACACGTACCGTTGGTGCCCGCTGGCGTGGAGGCAATGGAGCTGTCYGAGTCGCTGCCCGAACAGTTCAGTTCCACTCGGCCCCTGGGGGAGCACTCCACGGTCTGGGTGGTCCTGAAACTGATGGATCCTTCCGGCAGGAGGCTGGGATGRTAGTGGTGAATGAGGCAACAGAGGACGCGACCATCAGAGAAACAAACGGTGAAGTTCTCCACCTGCACACACAGACAACAGACTATAGCATAAATAAGCTTTTTTCGCTCTTTGGTTATTGTTAAATGGACATTATAGATTCATTATAATGAACAACATAACAGAATAAATGAGAAAGAAGAKACAGTAATCTCTTAGACCACAGGTTCTTAACCTTTTTGACCTCAGGGCCCAATTTGTTGAACATAAAGTGGCACGAGGCCCAGTCAGATTTTACCATTGTATGGATCAAAATGGTAATTATTCTAATCTAAATCTTGATTTAATTTTTATTATTTTTACATCTTAACTAAAATACCTAAATTAAATACACTTACAGTTTAAAAGTAAAACTCCTGTCAAATAAACACAAGACATGATCATGACAAACATTTTTATATT
>NW_013953016.1:253583-255357 GCF_001266775.1 Austrofundulus limnaeus | reverse complement strand
GTAAAAATAGAAGCTGCTCTTCATATTAGTGACAAACTTTGGTGTTTTTTGATGGGTTACTTTCATTTTTGCTTCTACTTTTCGTTTAAAATATGTTTCCATTCTCAGCAGGCTTTTCAGTTCTTCTTCTACATATTAAAAAAAAATTGTTAAACAACTGAGTGGCGCACTACCGCTACTAGTGGTGATAAAGTGTATTACACTTTATTCAAAATCAGTGCGGTCCCACGGCCCTCTGCAGCCCAAAGTTAAAAACTGTTGTTCTTTTGAGGTCCTCAAAGTGGCGGGCCGCGGCCCATAGGTTAAGAATCTCTATCTTAGACCGCAACAACTTTGCCCTCTAAAAAAAACCGATTCCAGATCATCTCCAAAGAACCCCACTTGATTCTTCACGTAAACTGAGAAAGCATGATTCACCTTCAGGTTGTAGAAGTCACACACAGCGCAGACCCAGTCCATCAGCAGAGTGATCTTTGTGCTCGTGTGTTCATACGGCCTCCTGGTCTCTGCAGGACTCAAAGGAACACCACAGTCCGCCCTCAGAGAGGCCAGCCTCCGTTTAATCTTCAGCGTTCTCTTCAGGAAGACGATTTCCTCTCTGAGCTCATCCTCGTTCAGAATCACCTCTACCTTCATGTATTGGGAAGCAAAATATGTTTAAAGTTTTTGTTTGGTTAGCCAGAGAGCCATTATAGCATGGTTTAACATCAAACAAACTAATACACACATGAAAAGCAAARAGGATTTTCCACAGGAGGCTCAGAGTTTTCTCTCTGTGTCCATCCACAATATCTCTGGAGTCTATGATGTTACCTAAAAATAAACACAAAGAATGAATACGTTTAGTATACAATGGTAGATAATTACATACAGATAAGGTTTTGGTTTCTTGGTGTGTGAAAAGCCAAAAGATGGAGGTGTTACCGTGTTCGTCCTTCAGCTCTATCCCTTTGTCTTTAAGCGCCTGCAAAGCGACGTCGACGTTGTGCACCTTCTGCAGGCGGCTGATGGCCGGCATACGGAGCTTCGCTGACAAACTCCAGTTCTGAACAAGGAGCTCCATCACACGTCTGGAAGAAACACAGAAAAATGACATTTACTTTTAAATTATTGGTGCGAGTTTGTTCTCAGTACTGACCTGATCAGTTCAGTTGAAAAATTATCAAAACTAAATACACCCCCACTTTTAGATTGAGACCCCTCCTCAAATATGGGGTCTATCATAGAACCATTGGCTGGCGCAGTGTAGGTTGAATACATATACAATAGGTGCATCCCAAAAATTTATTGTGGGAGTTCGAGGGGTTCATTGGTGGGCACGATGGATAGCCCCGCATCAGAGCTAAACATTGGGGGAAAAAAAAAATCTGAAGCTCTTATGTTGAATAGTTTTTGAGTTGTATGTATATTTGTATGTCCAGACACCCCCTTTTCAGATGGAGCCCATTTTCAAATATGGGGTCTAGTGTAAATCCGTTGGCTGGCGCAGTGTAGTCAGACATCTTTATTCCTGCCAAATATCACGTTGATCTGTGCTACGGTTGACCAAAAACCTTGAAAAAGTAAATAAACAAACMGTATGCGTGCGGGGGTAATAATTATGATAAAATTTAAAGAATGTGACAGCTTCAAACACTCGGCTCTAAAAACAGTTATATCGCCCGACACCATTTCATTTTTGACTAACTGAAATTGTTTCACCATGTAGGGTAAAAGAAAGCATCAGATGAAATCTGAATTGACTCAAAATGACAAACCTCAGTATGTATGTAAG
>NW_013953016.1:244266-252308 GCF_001266775.1 Austrofundulus limnaeus | reverse complement strand
CAGTACCACTGCTCTACCCATATGAGCAGCAAAAAGACGTTTTTAGACCAAATGTTACAGATTTGAACAAAAACATCAAAATTAGCACAGAAACAGTACTATATAACATTTTAGACACATTCTAGACAGTTTATCAGCTAAAAAAAGTTAATTTTGGTGTAAGTTACTCTTTAAAGAGGTGTGCAAACAACTACATGATAAACTGAAGTCGTATTGCAATTAATGGCTGCATTGACAGATTTAGTTGTCAAGTAATTTGGATAAAAGCATTTTACACTAACAGTCATCCAAAATCATTGCGGACTACTTCATAAACACAAAGACGTGCATGGTTCTTCAGGTGTTAGGAAAATGATGCGGAAATAAGTGAAATATCAGGAAGGTAAAATGGACGTCATGTAAGATTATGACATTTTTCTCATATTACGACTTTTTTCTTGTAGTACTGTATTTTGATTTTATTTTCATAATAAAAAAATAAATAAACCTTGTTGTTTGGCCCTAAAACTCTGTCGTAAAATTTAACCCTGGGAGAAAATAAGGCCTTAAAATAAAATCAAGATGAGGTGCAATATCAGAAAAAGTCTAATACTTTCATAACCTCAAGGTAGGTTTATTATTATTATTATTATTATTATTATTATTATTATTATTTATTTATTTCCAGTATTTTCTGCTTACTTGGGACAATATATATTTCAACAATTATCGCAAATAAAGTTATTTTTAATGAAGATATACAAATACGTCCATCGTCACTGCTCTGCTGAACAGTCTGAATCACTTTGAGCTGGACAGAATAGAACCGAGATCATCCTGAAAACAGGACGTTCATGATCAGAGCAGCACAAACAGGTTCAGGATCTCTCACTCACACTAAGCGAATGCCACATTTCAGATCAACGGCTAAATTCTTCACAGCGAAGTTGAACTCGTCGAGGGGCGCCTGAACGTGGGAAACTGGTAACCCGAGGTAGGAGAGGTGTCGAGGAAGAATCCCCTCTCCGCTCAGGAAGTCCCTGGAGAAGGCCAGCAGCAGGTCTTTACTWGCCTGTAGGAAAAATAAGAGAATAACTCATCTAAGAGGACAGTTTTACCTCATTATTAATTTGTGGTAAAATTTTCTTTTAATAAAAATGTATTTTATTGTGAAAGTAAAACTTTGGACTGGGCCTGCCTTGAACTCTGCATCCAGACAGAAGAGACAAGGGTCGTGTTCGATCAGACGAGACTCTTTGGCTCGGTCCAAAAAACAGACGAGCAGGAGCAGCTTCTTCAGGGTGAAGCGAGACAGCGCCTCCTCGTGGCCTGATGGGGAAACCATCAACAAGAGTTCAAATCAGCACATGCTGACAATCAGGAAGGCTTTTTCGTTTATTTAACCTCGTAAGCACCAAGGGTTTTTCTTGAAGTCGTTGCTCAAAATACCAAGCCAAATGTAACTGAGTGTAWCTCAGCATTTACAAACTCAACATAAATAATCTTGGTATCAAAATAAAGCTAACACTTGGGAGATTTCATCAGAAGTGTAAGTATTAAAACAGCTGCTGTGATTTTAGAGACATTGGGAACGGAACATATATGTTTTTTTTTTCACTCTCACCTGAATTTGCATTTGACAGTATATAACCCATTTAAAACCATAATGAATCAGGCTAAAAACACTTGGAAACCATAAATCCACTTGTGGACATTACCTGTGCAAAGATTCATGCTGCTAAAATAAACTGGAGCAAAGTTACAGAGGTTTTAGTAAAGAAATAATTTTGCATTTTGTCATTCTTCACAGGATGGACCATGATGGTACCATTAATAAATGTTAAGAAATCTTGTGTTTTTACGTCCAAAAGTTATTTATATTTTCTTACCTGACCGAAAAGACGTTGTTGACTGTTTGTTCTTTTGAAAAATGATCCAAACATTTATTTTGTCACCATACATGTTTTGTATATATTATATAAAATAATGAGAAATTATATTTGACTTCAGTTGCATTGTATTCACTAAAAATCAAGTGAAAAAAAAAACTTTCAACACACTTCACAACATATTTTGGTWTCTGCTTTGACTTGCTTTAAAAAATAATGTCTTTTTTTTTCTTTACAAATATGCTTTAATGTATTTACAGATTTGCAATGATACCATTTTGTCCAGTTTGTTTTAATTTCTGATCCAAATGCTTAATGTTTGAACTGTGTTTTTGATGAATGTAAAAATAGTTTCCATGAGTTTTTAGCCAAGATTCTTATGTTTCTTTTGATACCAAACATGTCCAGGTTCAGCTGACTGATCTGAAGTTTAAAGTAGYTAAAAGAAATAGAAAACAAAAAAAAGCTGCTCCTGAGGTTAAATGAACAAAACAATTTAAAAACTCGTGTGATTTTCAATTACAACAATATAATTAAAAAAGGGGAAAAATCGAATTATGTAACAATAAGTTAACAATCGTTAATATAGCTGAATTTTAAAAAGATGTAATAAAAAAAACGAACTTTAAACTTAAAACAAAATAAACACAACAGACGTTACCATCTTTGTAAAGGTGAGGCACTCGGGCGTGTCTGAACTCTGCAGCGATGTCTGGGTTCCACAGCAGCCGCTGAAGGATGAACACAGCCAGACCCAACACGTCACTGTTGCTCTCGAGAGAGATCAGCTCCCCGAAGATGGTCTGAGAAAGAATGACACCGTGATAGCAAAGACATCTGCAAAAAYGTCTGCAAAGAAACCACGCAAAGCAGAAGACGTGTCAAATACCTCGAGGCCGATCCTTAACCACAGTGGATTGTATGACAGGAGCCAGCTGAGGACCTTTTTGCGTTCACCTAAAAGCAAAAAAACAAAATCAAGAAAACTATTTACCGTTTGAGACTGCATATTTAGAATTTAAAGTCATTTAAATACTCTGATAGAACTTTCACCTATGTCCTTCCAAAGGTGACGGTCTTTCCGAACAAGCAGCCGTCGGGCCTCCACCTCCAGCTCGAGCCTCTGAATGGCCTTGACCATGGCCTCGGATGTGAAGAGCTGGCAGGCGGCWCGACGGAGGCGGTTCAGCTTCCGTTTGGCCGTGTAGGTGCTGAAAGACATCTCCTCTTTGGTTGGAGCTCTGAGGACACTGAACTTGTCATCGTTTCCCATGGCAAGAGACACGGCACTTACTGCAAAAGATACACGAGGAAGATCAGACTCATGAGACTTTATCTGCCTCATTAGCTCTTCTTTTTAGAAAGAAAATTATCTATGCTGCCACCAAATGAAAAACACTAGTTTATGGTGACTGGGGRTGGATAAAGAACCCTTATGAGCGGGGGCCTCGTAAGTGGGCCCATTGCTCTSCCCAAMAARACACTGGTCTTYATTSRAACCTTCTCATCCCTCAGATGAAGGACACAARGTTAGAAACACTCAGTGTTCTGAGCTTCTCAGGATCCATAAAGTCATCCCCAAGAATTATTTTCCTTTGACWGCTCAGAGCCACGCTGTGGTCTAAGTAGTGCAAAGAGGTCTCTAATTCAATGCCACAGGCATCACACAGATCACTGTCATGGAGTCCCATCACCATTTTGTAGTGGTTGAGCAGATTGTGCCCAGTTAGGACTCCAACCAGTGCACTTAGAGTTTTCCTTGTCAGGGAGATGAAAGCTTTCCTAAACCTAAGATTTGGACCGTTAATCAGTTCCCATGCCTGTCTACAGTCCACCAGCTCCCAACAACAGTTTGAGTGTTGACGTCTAAATCAGGCCTGTAGGGCCATCATACAGACTGTTGTTGAGGTACCTACAACTTTGAAGTGAGCCTGACTGCCAGCTTTTGCGAGGTAGTCAGCTCTCTCATTACCATTCATGCCAGTATGTCCTTGTACCCATTTAAAAGTAAAACTATCTGCGTTTCCATTGCAAATGTGCGCAAAACTTTGTTGATATCCTGTTAATGTCGAAAAACAGTTTCACAACTGCGGTATTTCCATTAAGTAAGAAATGCTATTAAAGTCGCACGTGAATACATTTGTAACCGTGATGCGAAAAAAGTGTTTCCATTGCAGTTTTGCGAAAAACACCGATTTCGATACGGCCAAAATACTACCTCATCCTAGCGCAAAAACATTTTGTTGAAAAATGTAATTTTTTTCGAAATTGACGTGTTTCCATTGAACAAATTTATTTTCGAAATTTTAATTTTGCCCATTTTCATGGTCAATGGAAACACAGCTACTGTTATCTCTTCCTAGGTGGTTGACTGCTTCGGCACACTCCCAAGCCAGTATTGATGTAAAGTGTGGCCCTCGAAGAGCTCTAACAGCATGAATACTTCCTTCTGTGTACACTGGAGGGCTTTGAGGGATGCCACACACTGGTGGGTTGCATTTAAATAAACACTAACAATGTGTCAAGTAGGTTTGTGGAAAAAAATGCAATACTATAATTGTTTTTGTTTTTTTTTTCATTTTCTCTGAATAATTTGTTCAAAAACACTTTTGAAATTTAAAAAAAAAAAAGACATCAACTGGGAGAAGTCACAGCCCGGCCCACAGCTTGAGAACTGGTTTAGACCATGGATCTTCAGTACACAACAGGCACGATACCTTTAGCAACTTCATTGTTGACTTTAAAGTCATCGGGAGTGAGGACGTAGTTGATCCACCACGTGAATCCTCTCTCCTGCTTCTCGAGCCACCTCTCGTCGTAGAACATGTTCTTGGCGGCAAACGGCATAGGATGTCTCGGTAAAGCTAGAGAAATAAAAAGAAACGAAAGCAAATAAATACACGTCCCAATATACAGTATGAATATCAAAGACCCTGGCTCTCCAGCAATGTTGATCTTGAAATACCTGTTTGCATAGATTTGATGAAAGTCAGTTTTGACTGAGCTACGGCCGCYACTTTAGACATTTTCACAGAACTGGATGCCCCAATAGATGACGCAGCTATAAATGAGACAACAGACTTCAAATCTAAAGCACAGCAATAAACTGTCAAAAATCTTTAATGACGTGACATGGGTTCTCTAAAAAAAAAAAAACTTGTAGAAATGTATACCTTGTGAGGTGATCTTGGACGATGGTTTTTTAGCCTGAACAGCAGCTGCAGACCTGATCTTCAGAGACGATGTAATCCCTGACTGAGCCGAGTCTAGAAAGTAAATAAAAATCAGATCAGTGAGCGATTTGTAGTTGGCAGATGACAAAAGTACATTCAACCATCTAAATGTTCACCATTTCCATAAAGAAACTTAATCTGCTCACTCGTTAGCCTCCGTCGCTGCGACGCACTCCTCCTCTCCTGGACTGACATCGGCGGCTCGCTCTTTCCCGCCACGACTCTGCTCCTTTTGAACTGCTCGGGTTTCCCAGAAGCCTTGGCCTTCAGATATTCGTCGCTCTTCCTCTTCTTGCTTTTCACTGCCAGCTGAACGGGAAACGGGTCCTCCCGAGCGGGAGGAGGCGCAGAAGCAGCGGAGGCACCTTCGGACACTGCGACGGTGAAGGTGGTCGGCGCGGGGGCAGGCCGAACTTCAGGTGAAGCTGGGAAAGAGAAGCGAGATGGAGCCGTGCACGGAGRGGAGGAGATGGGGAAGGTGACGGGRGCAGATGAGGCCTCGAGTCTTGGTTTGGGGCTGGAAGATCTAATTTCTGAGACCAGATGTCCTTCGTCACCCAGCACGGCCCCCGTTTCAGTGTCTATGACGGGAAGGCTGGGAGTACCTGGACCATTGTCGCACTGCTCCAGCGTTTTCACTAAGAGCCTTCGACGTGACTTTTTAACCTTCCTCCCGCCCGGACTGTTTGCTTGCACCGGGGCTTTGCCTTTAGTCACGGTGGCGGACGTAAAAGACGCCTTTTTCACCTTGTGCGAAACTTGATCTGCTTCCTCGGATTTTTTATTGACAAAAAACGTGAGCCTCGGCTGGTTGGGTTCAGACCGCTCGAGGCCATCGTTTATTGTTCCGACGATATCTTTGTCAGGATCGCTGCARTGTTTGTTGTCGTTAGACTCCAGGGAATCTGAAAACATGCAGTTTGAACTCGAGTCTCTGGTAGTAGTAAGAATCATATCAGAGCCGATGACATCGAGAGCTTCTTTCAAAGAAGGAACTGAACCATTGGCAGACGTTAGAGAAGCAGGAAGGGAACTGTCTGACTGAATACGAGGCATCAGCCTCTTAAACMTCTCTGGTGTCCCGATGGGGGACAAAGTCTTGTTCAACATTTGTGGAAGTCCTTTGTTTTCAGGTTGTCCCGTCAGAGTGTCCGGATTAGCGGACATGCTGCCAGAATCCACAAATTTTCCAGCCGGGACGAGCAGAACAACAGGGGAGTCCTTCTGAATATCACGGACTCCCTCGGATGGATGCCTCTGYTCCACTAATTTCAGGCAGGTAGGCTCAGCCGAGCCGTTCTTTACGAGAGAATTCTCTCTCGCAGATTTTCTTTCGTTGTGCAAAGCCAGCGGGCTGCGAGGCTTCCCTCTTTGGTACTGTGGGTTTCGAGATACTTGGAAGGTTTTGTTGGCCGTCATTTTCAAAGGAGGGGCAGTTTTCTTTGTCGTCGGTGGCCCTGTCCCTCCTTCTCTTTTGTTTTTGATCGTATCCCATAGGCTTTTCTGGAAAATAAAATCAAATTAAAGTAATCRAGTTGTAACAAACGCAAAGAGTACTATAGTGTAGGGTTGGGCAATATTGGCAAAAAAAATTAATCATGATGACTAATTTAGTGGGAAAGATTTGCTCATCATAAAAATCTGTTCCAAACTGTGTCAAAATTACAGACTTCAGGCTATACATCTCATTTTAAATTGTGTTGATAGATAAATAAATTAAAGAACTTTATTTTAATGTTTGTCATATTTGAAGCAGAGAGGAGCAGCGAGCGGACTCTGCCTGGTGGCATTAATCGTATTAATCGTCAAGTGCCAAAAAGTAATCGATTAATGTTTTTCAGATGATTAATTGCACATGGTTCGATTATGCCCAACCCTACTGTAGTGTGCATCATCTGAACACCTAAAGTGAAACCTCAGTAAAAGCTGATCTTTTCTGCATATCGCAGGCAATTTAGAACCATATATTAGCAAATCTAATGATAATTTTTGGAGAAAAATAAACAAAGATAACAAGGCATCTGTTCCAAATGCAAAACATCAAAACATTCGACTCAAGTCTAGCATACTTTACTTTCTGTTGTACTGTATCATACATAAGACAAAATAATAAAAATAAGCAAATATTTTTCCATAGTCTGAAGTACAGGTAATAGTTTCAACAAATGGGAGAGAAAATATTTTTTAGAGCTCTACAGTTCACACGGACATGAGTTTAAACTGGTCGCAGAAATTTGAACTTTCTTAAACTGGTATTTTGATATTTTTAATGGATTTTACATTTAAGTTGTATAATTTTGGAAGTACCCAGGAACATTAAACTTTGAGTGTGATGATRTCACATGATAACATTTGAGCTGTCTAAACTTATTTTCCACACTTTTACACATATTATTGTTTATACATCAAAAGCATAGGTATTTTTCTTGTTCTCTTTTCTCTCAGATCTTCCCACAGAATGCAGAAAGCACATTCGAGATTCCATTGACTTCCACTGCATCAGAGCTTAAAAATCAGTCAAGTGTCTTTTTTAACCCGTCAGAGACCAGAGGTGCAGTGTTGCCAGATCGAACCAACAATTTCCAGCCCAAACAAAACAACAAAAAGAAAAAAAAACTGAATTCCTCCTATGTAACAACAAAACACAACAACACCCTCTTTCACCSCTTTCTATGGTGTTTCTCAGATCAACTCGATTTGAGGCTGTGTCTTTAAATCGAAATGAGGCGATTCACGACTATATAGCAGCACAGAAACATTTATTTACAAACGAATTAAAAGATATCAACAAGGGAAGACTTGTCCATCCAGCCTTACATGTTGGAGTCAGAGTCGGACCCAGAACCAGAGAATGAAGACCACCAGTATCAAAAAGAAAAAAACAAGTAGGTCCTCTGGATGGGTTCTTCTTTAGAGAAACGTTTCGTCTCTCCTCCAAGAG
>NW_013953016.1:235020-243257 GCF_001266775.1 Austrofundulus limnaeus | reverse complement strand
TTTATGCAGCATAGAGAGCAGGGGTGTCCAAACATTTTGTCACATGGGCCAAAATCATAAAGTCAGAAGGACTTGAGGGCCAAAAATATTTTTCCTTTACCTGCTCAACAATAAACTAAGCATTTGAATACTTCAATTAAACAAATAAATTAGTCAGATTTATTGCTGGAAATGGATATGCAAATTAATCAAGATCCAGAACATCAAAAGTGTTTTTGCAAGTTTCCCTTATTGAAAGAAATTTAGCAATTTTCTAGGTTTCAATTTAGTCAATTCTGATCAATAAAATCAGGATTTTGGTCGCTGTTTTGTTGAAAATGCTTGCTGTATTCAGACGAATTTAATAAATTAATTAAAAGCAGATTGGAGGGCAGCGTCAGCTTTTAAGCAGAAGTCGCTAGACAGATGTGGAAAAAGCTAAGAGCCTGGTTATTTAAAAGACAAATATTTGGTATTGTTGCCAATATTTTTATTTATAAGGTTTTTCTTTGTCTGTGATACACTAAACACCTGTGCCGGGGGGTGGACAGATTTGTAAACAAGTTAATATAACTCTTGAACTAAAATCAGGGGCCACACAGAATCAGAGCAGGGGCCACAAATGGCCCCCGGGCCACACTTTGGGACATCCCTGATCTAGTGAGACTAAATTCAAATTTTCAGCACTCTTAGAAACTCCAAGTACACAACAAAATTAAAGTGGGTTTTGCATCAAGTGTCCCCTTTAAAACTCCTTTTGGCCTCAGACACAAGAAATTCTCATAAACATTTAGCTCCCAGCTTAAAAGCATGTGTAGATGAAAAATGCCAGTCTTCTGTGTGAAGCTACCTTTTTCTTTCTTGGTGCTTCTGCTCTCCCAAGCAGCACAGCCTGGTGCCTGAGAACCCCAGCATTGAAGACGAGGAGCTCTCTGRTCCCACCTTCCTCTGTTGGAGTCCAAGTTACGGTCAAACTGAAGGAACTCTCAGGCTGGAAAAACAGAAAACACGAAGCACAGACAGTGTCAAGGCAACAGGAAGTGATAAACTACATCAATTAATAGAAACACGTGGATAAACAGTTAAACATACCTGAATAGTGAACGTGCTGTGGTCCACAGAAAAGCCTTTACTGGACGGGATTTTATCGACTGTAACCTCCACTTTCATRTCATCTATAGGATTTTCTACCAGCAGAACGGCAGATTTCGAGGTGCCCAACTTTACCGTGCCGAAAGTCACAAACGGAGGCTTCGAGAACTGGATCAAGCTCAGAACCGGAACATCATTCTCCTTGTTAGCGTCGCTTCTCCTTACCGGACTGAAGTCCAAAACTCCTYGTCGCGCTGAAGTTACCGCTTCAGCCATTTTGAATGAAAAGAAAGACCTTTCTCAAAACAAGCCTTTCAAAGATTCACGGTGACTTTTCATGCGAGGCATCAAGAATCCTCGTGAAAACTGGTAAGCTAGCGAACATCAGACAACACCAGCACTGATGTTTGAAATCTTGTAGAAAACAACCAGCCAATCAGAAGTGAGCAGCTGCTGCGTCACGGCCAATGGGTGAGCAGAATGGATCCAGTCGTCAAAAATACACAACTTTTAACCAATCAGCGTCCGACTACTTTTTTAAACGGACAAAAACCACACCCACATCCAGACCGCAGCGGAACCTCACACAAATATTCGCTTTGTTGAGACAAATACAGTAGAATTAAAGGAATGGAGTTCATAATGTGTCGAATATCTCTCTATTTTTATGATATTTAACCGCTTATTTAGTCAGCTCAGTTGGGTAACGTTGCTATCCGATAAACCATGACTACATGTCCTGTATAACGGATCACTGGCTTCCACTCCTGTCTGACTATCCCAAYGATTAGCAYGCCGTGATCGTATAGTGGTTAGTACTCTGCGTTGTGGCCGCAGCAACCCCGGTTCGAATCCGGGTCACGGCAGGTGTAAAGTATTGCTGTGCTCATCTGTGTTTTCTCTTCTTCAATTRCATAAATATTTAAGTATAATTAACATCGTATATAATAGCCACTCATAGCATAATAATCACACTCATAGCCGATGAAAGCCCAGTCCTGAAAATACTGCTTTATTTTTGGTATATTTCCTAACTTAGCAAGTGTCATATGTACCTAATATCCAAAAGTGTGTGTGTGTTTTAATGTTCATTTCTTTTGTTTTTTTCCTCTTCCGTCACTTCTCCGTTTAGCAGTGGTCACGTGATCCGGGCACCGTCCAATCAGCTGCCAGAATCACGCGGCTCGTAATTTTAAACAGAAGGAGAGCAGCCAGCGAGTGCTTGTAAGCTAAAGCTACTAGCAAAAACATCGATAATTACTGACCTAAATAATGGGTTTTTGTCCCTCTCGTTATTTCGGATGAAGTGTTGGTGTCAGTCATGAATATGAGCACGCATGTTATCACTCCTGGACCGTATCGAGCCACGAAACTGGTAAGTTTAGGCGTAAAACTCAAAGCTAAAACTTGTTAGCTAATGTCATGCTATGTTGTTACAAGCGCTAGCTGCTACGATTTGATCAAATAAATCAAAAATAAAGCATTTCACCGATTTGTGTCAGTGAAATGCGTTTTGTTCTTCAACTATTCAGTGAACTTGAAAATGAATAATAAAATGTTTTAGTTTATTATCAGCAAAAGAAGAGCAATCTCATCTCATTCTAGTTTTGTCCAGTCTAAAATGCAATTGATTTTTTTTTTAATAAATGTGCCGTGGCCAATATTTCCAACCTGTTTTTATTGYACTGTAGACTACTAATCTTGGTCTTAATCTTAATCTTGTGTGCTGGACCACAATGGAAATAAGCTTTATGCTTTATTGTGTTATCCATTTATATTAACTGTATGCAGTGCCATTTATATGAAAAATAAAATGATGATTATCTTGAGGTGTTAAAAAAAATCCCTTGCTATGTAGAATTTTTACTGTGCAATCAGTTTTGTTTTGCCTGCTTTCAGCATGACGACGCCCGGGATCTAAAACTGTCCCGTCGTGCAATAAAAAGTTTAAATGCTTTGCAGATGTCAGACGCAACGCTAATTATTGAGCGTGTTTAGTTTCAGCTCTGCRTGTCTAAAACGTAATGAAAGTTTTTAGCTAAACTTTATAACATTTACCCCAGTTTTGTCTTGTTAGTAGATGTAAGGACTCGTGCCTGTTTTCTTCCAGTGGAACGAGGTGACGCGTTTGTTTCGGTCGGGCATGCCCCTCAGGAAGCACCGCCAGAACTTCCGGCATCACGCCTCCTGCTTCACGGCCTCCGCGGCGGTGGACTGGTTGCACCAGCTGCTTCGAAGCAACAACAACTTCGGCCCGGACGTCACCAGGCAGCAAACCGTTCAGCTCCTGAAGAAGTTTCTGAAGAACCACGTCATTGAAGACGTGAAGGGTCGCTGGGGGACAGAGGATCTGGAGGACAACAACGTGCTTTACAGGTGGAAACATTGCACTACGCCACAAGATGTTTTTAAAAGATGAAAACGGAACATAAATAAATTGTTATTGACATAAAGTAAAGTTGTCKTTGTCATTTCTTTTCTCAGATTCCCATCCACTTCTCCTCTGAAGCCCATTCCMTGTCCAGCTCAAGCTTCAGCCTCCAGCTTCGTAAGAAGAAGACCCTCATTCAGGGACAAAGATGATTTCTTTAAGTTTCGAAGTATCAAGAAGAACGAGGAGACCTTGGTGAGCAGGACTTGGTATTATCTTAATTTCACATCTCTGCTTATTATTTACGTTTAGCAGATAAACATGCAAGTAAATGTATGGTACAGTTTGTTTTAAAAACGCAGCAGCTCAGTAGTAATTTTCTATTCATTGAAAAACAAAATGCTGCTTTCTGTGCCTTTTTTTTAGGAAAATGTAGACCCTGCCCTCCAAACACAGCAAGAGGGATTGAATCAGCCAGTAGAGGAGCAGCAGCAACAGAGACGGGAGCTGACGGCCGAGGATGAACAAGAAATCTGGAGAGACATCACCCTGACCCAGTATATACACAATTAACAACAACAACAAAAAAAAAAACACATTTCATTTAATTGTTTTACTTTACAGAACTTAAATGTGATGAAAGAGATCAGAGCAAAAGTTGAAATGTTACAGCCAGAAATCAAGTACCATTTTTTTGTGTGTAAATATTGTTTTTCTTTTGCGTTTCAGCCTGCAGAGAATTCTGGGTGTTTCGTCTCTTCATGAGGTTTTAGAGCTGCGATGCATAAATCCACAGAACATCATCCACAACATGACCAAAGTCAACAAGCATGGAGTGGTCACTCTAGAAGACAAGACCAGTAGGTTGATTAATAATCAACAAATGATTAGAAGCCTAAATTGCAGATTAAATTATTTTAAGCTTAAAACACACACACACACAGGTTTGTTTTTATATCCCCGTGTGGACCGTGGATTGACTTCCATTCATTTTCTGGTAATTTTATAGCCTAACCCTGAYCATTTACCCTAAAATTAATCTCACATACCTGACCCTAAAATTAACCTCACAGGTTGTAACAGTCAATATGTAAATCACTGTTGTAGTACCTCTTTTAGTGCCACACGATGGCGCCTCTTCTGTTATAATATAGGACGTTGTGAATGCTAAGAGTTCAGAGCTAAAGCCTTGCTGTGTGTACGCACTTAGCTGCTCTGTTGCTCAACCTTGGTAATGAATGATGGTGAGGGATCATGGACTATTATCTATATATTCATGTATGAATGTAGATTTAGTGCTGTGGAGACCTGGCTTTGTATGGTTTCAAGTCTAATAAAGTATATGTGGGAACCAAAAAAGCTGTCGCTCTTTTCAGAGCTACACTGTAAGCACATGGTTTATGCTAAGCTAGCTCTCTTCCTACGAATGACCATCGCATTACAAGGTACCAACCTGACCCTAAAACTAACCTAAATGCAATTCACATCATGGTCCTAAACCAAACCCCACCCAAAATTACCGTCCGTACCCGTGGGGGCTGGGCATTGGTCTCCACGACGTACATTCGGTCCCTACGAGGCTGTCTTTTTCTGGAAAATGGTTCCTGCGATGTAGCAAAAACATGCCCCCACACACACTAGTGGTGTGTATTAGGAGTGCAACGACGCAGAAAATTTACGATTCGGTTCGATTCAATACTTTAGTCTCACGGTTCGATGTTTTAATTAATTTTTTATTTTTATTTTTCGATACAAAAATGAGAAATGTCCATGGTCTTTTTAACTTGTAATTTATTTAAATTAAGTATGAGCATTTGTTTAACCTAAAAAGTACAGTTTTTAAATTAAATGTTGCTGAAACAGCAAGTTTCTCAATTGATCTGCGCTCAAAAATGTAGCCTAGGTGGATCAGTGGAACACAGATCCACTGATCCTTCAACACAGAGCATCTTCAGAAGACAAGCTGATAAAATAAAAGTTATAAATCTGTTTTGTTTCATATATAGTGTGTATTGAACCTAAAGCACTGAACAGTTCAATACATACATGTAATGTTGCACCCCTAACATATTTATATTTTATTTCAAATATTGCAACATGCAACTGGTCTAACCTGTGAATAAACCTTTCGTAGATGATCTTCCACATTGGGTTTTATCTGCCATGAAGAGCCTGGCTAACTGTAAGTAGCAGTAAACCACTTGTATTCAAAATGATAAACCCCTCTTGTTTTAGCTGAAGTGATTTCCTCTTTTTTTTTTTTACTTCCAGGGCCAAAGTACGACAGCGACCAGCCATCATATCCTGGATTTGAAAGGGATGTCTTCAAAACCGTGTCGGATTACTTCTACAGCCTTCCGCGGCCGTTGCTCACATATGAACTGTACGAACTGTTTATCAACGTCCTGGGTAGGTTTACTACTTCCTGTCTGTCGTTTAGGACAAGAAGATTGTTGGGATAGTTGTACTGACATAGATCCCCTGATGTGACCAGTCTCCTAACATCGGTTTTGATTCTTAACAGAGGTTTTGGTTGGTTGCTAACAGGAGTCTGAACAGCTGTACTTGTGTGTTTATTGTTGCTTGTGTTTTCTGTGACCAGCTGATATCTCTGTTTGTGTGTTACACGTCTAAAATAACTAAACCTTCTCCCTACCCCTTCACTTGTCTGCTTGCACGAACCCTTTGCCTGCACCGCTCGGCACTTTCTGTCTCTCTCTCTCTCTCTCTCTTTGCTCGCCCTCCTTGTCTGCATCTGCTTTCAGCGTTTTGTGGCTACATCACGGCGCCCAATCAGCTCCAACCTGGGAAACGTAAGAAGCCYGAACTTCCCGCTGTTCCACCTCCGGCCAAGTCGTCCTTTCGCTCCACAGAGTGTCTCCTCCTGTCGCTGCTCAGGCAGGGGTCGTGTGASGAGGCGGAGTCGCCTATGAGAGAGGTGCTCGGCGGGAAGCTTCAGTCCCGGTTGGTGACGGCGGCGGCGGAACGGGATGTGGGAGGCGGCTGCCCGAGCACAGTTCCGTCCACGAGACCTCAAACGAGGAGCTGTTCCTTGGAAACTATCCTCGATACCTCGGCTCTCATCGCTCAGCAAGAACAGTTTTCATCCATGGACAGCCTGGCGTCTTGCTCTCGCAGCAGCAGCCAGGACGTGAGCCCTGCCATCACCTCACAGGACCGCTGCTCAGACTCTGCATCTGTGGTAAAGACGAACTTTGCTGCTTGTGAAAACACTCCAGGAGTTACAAGAAGGAAAAAATCGTCTAGGCCGATGCTTGTGGCTCAGAAGTCGTCATCGTTGCGGCCTCGCAGCGTGGGCAGCTGTCTGGACGTCCACGTAGAGTCCAGAGAGGAAAACGTCCAACAGATCCGGTGGCAGAGTCGAGCGACCAGCTGCTTCAACCTGAACAATCCTGCGAGCCAGCATTTCTCCTCCTTRGCGCCACATCCCCCTTTGTTGCCCTCCCATCTTCCCTCCTCTTCTTCCCGTCAGCTCTCTTTTTATTCGTCTGCCACGACTGAAACGCAAGGCTCCAGCAGCGGGCCCAAACCCGCMTCCAGTACCTCTAATCTTTGGCCTCCGCCTGCTGCTGCCGTCCGGCGCTGCTTCAGCTCTCTGGATGTGTCCGAGCCGCCTCGACCCGTGCCGCTGCTCAATCTGCCTGTCCGTGTTCCCGCCAGAAACTTCCAGCTCCCTCAACCCAAACCTGAGCACAGTAAGACCCCTTTACCTGTATGTCTGCTGCCCGATGAAATGAGCCTAACATCTAACCTCTTACTAACACGGGGAGTTTCTTCCTGACTCGGCTTAGAACTGCAATCCAGTTCACCTCAAATGTTTTTTTTTTKAATGAATGATTTTATTTGGTCACATTAAAGAACACTCAACACAAAAACAAACAAAACTGTGACCCTATATGACCAAATAGGTAGAGGCAGAAGTYAATGGCTTGTTTTGCCTCACCTTACAATTCATAATGGATTCCCAAAAACAAAATACACAAAAAAACACACATATACTTCAACTACATCCTGGTTATATGCACCATTTTATATACACAAAATACAAATCATTAATACCATTTTTTWAWYMAMMAWWWYMWTRATWWTKKYCSKWMMWGCMAAAAAAATATGTAATATTACCACCACCRTCATCACAACTGACTACTACATAYCATAACTCATAATTAATTTACKATTTAACTTCTTTTTGAAACTTAAGAGTCACTAARCTTCATTTCATCRCTTAAATTATTCCACAATTTATTGATTCACCCATTTGTTMAGATCAGATGTTTTGAAGCAGAGAAATCTTTAAAACATGCAGGAGAGAGGCCTTCCAGGACCAGGATCTGACATTATTGGTTTAAAAGCAGCTCAGAAATTTAAGGTCACTGTTGGTGTGTAGTACAGTGTGCATATTTTTTGATACTTTTTACTCCCTTTAATTTTTATAATCCTTAAAGAGGGGGTGTTATGCAAAATCAACATTTATGAGCTTTATATTACGTTTTATCATTCCCTCATCAAAAACATACCCAGAGTGTTGCTGTGACTCATTCATGTTTGTTTGAGAAATCCTTTATTCTCCTGTGGTAGCCACGTGGAGCTATTTAAACACTTACTGGTACAAAGCCCCGCCTATTTACACAAAGCTCCTCCCTGGAGCTCAGTCTGCAGTCGAGCTCCCGCCCCACAGGAGCAGGAGAAGAGGGTCTCTGCAGTCACTAGGTAGAAGTTTCATACTTTGTGGGCGTAGTTTGCCCAAGACGTGATTGGTCAGATTGACGGGGGG
>NW_013953016.1:229438-233668 GCF_001266775.1 Austrofundulus limnaeus | reverse complement strand
TATGTTTGTCTTTATTTAGGTTTTTTTTTTTAACTACCTTTTAAGCCACATGGAAAATACACATTTATGTTAGAAAATCCTTCCTGCAACCAGAAGCAAAATGTAAACAAAAATGAACCCTCCTGCTTTAGTCAAGCATTTTAATTATTAGAATAGTTCAAAACATATCATTTTAAATTCAACAGTCTTACCCAAAACTCATCATCATAGCTGTAGTTGATTAACATCATCCATCTATTCACCTGTATAATCTGGTGACGTCGTGGCATCATTGAATAGATGTGCCTTTTTTTCCTTCTGATTCCAGAAGAGAAATGCTTAAATCAGCGTGTAATTATTGAGACTGTGTGTGTGTGCGCAGGTATCCTCCAGCCTCAGTGTGAGCGCGTGGCCATCGAGGCCCTGCAGCTTTGCACTCTGCTCCTCCCCCCTGCTTCCCGCAGGAAGTTGCAGCTCCTCATGAGGATGATGTCTCGCATCAGTCAGAACGTGGACATGCCTCGCCTGCACCCTGCCATCGGCACCCGGACACTGGTGAAAAGCCAACACCAGCTATATTCTCTTTTTTTTTTAATAAATGTCTAAGTGCTTCTCAAAACATTGAGTTAATATGATGTACTGCTTTTTACCCACATATCCATGTTTTCTTGTTAGTCTCAGTGTTTGTAACGTTTGTTTTTGATGACTTGTTTGTGTTTTTCAGATGGTTCACACGTTTTCAGGCTGCATCCTCAGCAGTGCCGTGGAGTGCGACTTGGATGAGCTGCTGGCTACCAGACTGGTCTCGTTCCTAATGGATCATCAACAAAACATCCTCTCAGTCCCAGAATACCTGCTGAGTGCCATCAGCGACCACATACAGTACCTGCGCACAGTACAGGTACATCTTTAAGCTCCTGGTCCGAATACACACTTCATGATGCGTTAAACCTAGTAATGCAGTATAAATATATATGTTTCACCGTCCCTATCCCAGGTCCCTGTCGACTGTGGTTTAAATAATGATGGTGGTGATCCAGTTTGTGTTCCAGTACCGATGTACGCGTTCTGCAAGCAAATAAGTGGTGCTGAGTTTGAACAGCAAAAAGTGGAGTCCTCTCAGAAAGCCATGGAGGAGCTGTTGGAGATGCTGCTGACAGACCAAAACCTTAATGAGAAGGACAGACGCAAGAAACTAAAGCAGGTGAAACAAACAGTAACACTTGTTGACTAAAATCAACAGAAACACACTTTGTCCTCGAGAAAATAAAGTCAAATAAAAGCCTATTTTATTCAGCTGAAGTTTAAAGTCAAAGAAAACATCTTTATATGTAAAAAACTTGGCATAAAACACATTTTTTACTCATTTTGTCACATAATTGGCATGTTTTCTTTTGAACTTGGCTTAACAAAAGTGAAACAGGAAGTGACATCAAAGGGGAACTCTTTAAGAAAAGAAACTCTGCATTTTGTTTATTGAATCAATATTATTTGAACTCTTCATTTCTCTCTGATAGTGACTCAAAATATTTTAAAGAAACATCAAAATGTTCTCTACAGTGCGTGTTGTCAGCCATTTTAATAACACTCTGTTCACATGCAGACATTCCCCTTTGACATCACTTCCTGTTGTTTCCCATGCAAATATCTCAACAACTGTTCTTGTCAGTGGCGTGAAATTTGTTTTGTAATATGTTATTAGTGCTGTCCTTCCAAAAATGCATTCAAATTAATTACAAAAAATTGATGTTACAGGTTCTTTAAGAACGYGTTGTGAAAGTTTTGATTCCTGTTGGTTTTGTTTCAGTTTCAGAAGCAGTACCCAGACATCTACAGCCGCAGGTTCCCCTCAGGCAGGGAAAATAAGGCTGAGGGCAAGCCAAAGATCAAACCTCCACTCCTCAACATCAGGAAGACCAAAGCTTTCAGCATCAGGAGTTAAAGCAGCTCCGAGGCTGCAGCCACGTCGCTGCTCTGATGCAAGAGTTTTAACCAAGGATCCACGTGCAGCCATGCAACTGTTACATTATATGCTCCGTTATTTCTGTCGCAGTCTAAAACCAGAGGTAATGCACAGTCGAGGATTTTACAGTACGTGTAAAGGCAGGGTAAAACGGAAAGTTCCTGAGGAAGTTGAACTGTTGTTTTTATTTATTTTTTTCTTTTTTATGTTTTTCTATTTTATTGCTTAAAGATCGATTTGGGAGTAAAAGTTTGCAGAATCACTTGTCAGTATAGGAAGAATTAATGGGTTATTTCTAATTTATCTTAAAACGACATAGGGAGTAACGTGTTTTTTGTTTTTTAAAGTGTTTCATCTAAGTTGTTCATTTCCTTTTGTGCTTGTTTTTGTCTTTAGAACCGTTTTTATTCCTTGTTGCAGTTTTTGCTATAGAGAGTCAGAACTCAGACGTTTTTTTTTTTTCATGATTAACAGTTAATTTAAAATGTTTCCTGTTTGTRTCTCAGTCCTGCTTAGTCAGCAGGAGGTGTGTTTGCACTGGGTCTATGTTGTGAAAAGCCARCAGTTATTATAATGGGTGCTTTTATATATTTTTTAATGTAAAGTATTTCTTTAGGAGGCATTTCATCAGACATTTATGTTTTGACCTACAACAGTTTGTAAAATATTTCCTAAGCAATGGTGTAGTAGCTACTTGCTGAAGTTATTGGGCAGTACAAGCTGTGTGCTTTTATAAAAAAAAAAAACTGAATGTCTTGTTAAATATTTTTAACACTATATGCTTCTAGGTACTGATGTTCTGTTCTGATCCTACATCTTAAGTTCTAGTTTAAATACAACTAACTTGATACTTCCAGATCCTGGACTGTAAGTATCAGATTGTTGTAACCAGATGTTTGTTTTTACCTCACCTTAAATGAAGTGTGTATATACAGTATATGTGTGTGTGTGTGTGTTTTCCCATATGTGTTCAATGTCATTGTTTTTATCTAATATTTTTCCTTATGAGAGTAAAATGTGCACCTAAAGCTTATATCATTGTTTACTATGCAAATCCTGGGAAATAAACTTGTTCTGCTGTGAGTGAACTCTGTCTGAAATGATTTTAGGTTTTCCGTGTACAGTAGATTAAAATCTACATCTACAGTCAATGTCATTTATTTATACAGCACATTAAAAACAACAAAAGCTGACCAAAGTGCTTTACAGTTCAAAGACTTGTATCATTAAAACAAAACAAAAAAAATACAGAAACACTTTTAAAGTAGACATATGCTTTTAAATCCTTTTTTACATTGAAATCATTCACCTGGGGGTCTTTATAAAGTGGAACTACAATGCTTTGGTCTGAATTCCTTATTTTAACTTTAGCAGCTCTTWCATCATTTTTCTGCTGTCTCAAAGCACATGGTTTTGTTACTGTTCCTTTAAGATGCTTGAAGCCCCGCCCCCCTCCTGCTTCCAGACCGGTCCACTCCGGTTTTAGAAAGGAGGTTATGTTTTTTAGTGGTGAAGAAATGTTTTATTTACAATTTAATTAAAATATGTCAACGACAGAAGACTTGTTCATCCCACCTTACATGTTGGAACCAGAGTCTGACCCAGAACCAGAGGAGGATGAAGACGAGGAAATTGTAATTTGTGAGTCCAGGCTTTATTTGGCAATTTATCACAGAAAATTTGATGTCTCAGAAAATAGAAAAAACTGAATATAAAGACATATTTGCAGCACCAGGAGAGACTAAATTTAACTTTTCTGAACTTTTATGGAAGTCGAGAGCGTACATTTTCTACTGATACTTTTTTTCAGTTTTTTCACAAAATGATTAACTTTTTCTCACGATAAGTTAATTACCCGATGGTTTTCTCAAGATAAGGTGTTACGGTTTTCCTCTTGTGCATCATTCGGTGAGCATGGAGATGATCTGGTCACCGATGAAGTCCACTATATCRTAACAGAGGCTGAAATGAAGTAGACGGCTGACCCGACTGCAGCTCAACAGGCGTTTACACTGAAGTGATCCTGCTGATGTAATAAACTTTATCGGTGACCAGCTGAGGGACCATGGAATGATGCACAAGAGGAAAACCATAATTCATTACCTCAAGAAAACGCTCATCTTTAACATGGAATAAAAAAAGATCCACGGCTTCCGTACCTAGAGGCAAGTCCACAACAAAATGTATTCAACAGCTAAAAAAGTGGATTTTGCATGATACAGTGAGTGAAATAAGTATTGAACACGTCACCATTTTTCTCAGTAAATATATTACTAGAGGTGCTAATG
>NW_013953016.1:224121-225496 GCF_001266775.1 Austrofundulus limnaeus | reverse complement strand
CCTCTAGTAATATATTTACTGAGAAAAATGGTGACGTGTTCAATACTTATTCTACCCACTGTATGTGTAAAATTCCCTTCTCCAACCTTTAAACAAGCCTACTTAAGTATTAGCCTTATTTTTTTCTTCTTTGTTTTGTTTTAATTTAATTTTGGTTCCTGTTCTACTGTTATGTTTTGTTTTGTTTTTTATGCTTCTGTATCATTTCTGGTGTATTTTTGAAAGTTCAAATTCATGTATTTGTACTTAAGTTGCACTGACACCAGTAAAAATTTAATAAAATAATTACAAAAAAAGACAGATTTCTGCTCTGACAAAACTCTGTTAAGAAACTAAGCTTTAATTGATCAAAATGACAACCAGATGCATTCACTGACTTCTTTTCTCTTGTTTCTTTYCCCTTAAATGGTCCACTCGAAGTGTTTGTTTATAATCTGGAACTAATTAGGCAGAATTGTTTCTGTGTGCTTCTCAGCAGACACTGACGTGTAAAGTCTGACCCTCAGTTGTTGTTTTTTATGTAGAGTTCATGTTCCCAGATTGGACAAGAACCTTGTTCAGGTCCAGCGTGGAGCTGAAGACAGGCTGTTGAAAAGAGAGAAGACAAAGCTGATTTGTTCAGCTTTTGGTGGGGAGGGTGTCTGAGAAGGAGGGGGGAGAAAGTGGGAGCAAAACACATGAAAGAGGAGAGGAGAGGGAGGCAGGATGGAAGAGGGGAGGAGGGAAAACGAAAAGATGGAGGAGAAGGAGGGGTGTCAGTTTCCATTCCTTCCTGCAGGAAATGTGTGCGGTTTAAATCCAAACCAGAGTTTCTTTTGCAACATTTCTGAGACAAGAAAGTGTTCAGAGTGTAAACAGCAGCATGGTCAGCCGGTGAGTGATGATTTCTTTTTTTATTATTACTATTTTCCTCAAAACATCTTTCAAAATAGAAACATGAAACGTTAAGATTGCTTTTAAAGTTTGGTTGTTTTATGTTTTAGTTTTTTCTGGAACGAAACAAAAAAAGGCAACCTGCAGATGGGAGTCATTTTCCACAAGAAGAAAAAAAAAAGCAAGATGAATCAACTCAGAGGCTTTTATTTGAGTCAAAGTTTCTCACAGGATTTTTCTGTTTTCTGTTAAAGGAAGATAATGTGGACAGAATTTATGTAAAAAAACAGAAAAGTTAAAAAGTAAAATGAGGATAAACAGAAAAAAGCTTGTTTCCATGATGATTTAAAGTTTCAGAATATTCTCAGTAAAATGGTTATTTTATTATTTTTGAGTTGTATTTTTAACTTCTTCCTTCTTTTTCTTTACATTGAGCTTGTGTAACAGTTGCCCTGAGACTGCACACACACACACACACACACACACACACACACACACACAC
>NW_013953016.1:215241-217402 GCF_001266775.1 Austrofundulus limnaeus | reverse complement strand
GTTGAGAGCTCAGCAGACAGTTAGGTTTCACTTTCACTTTGACCCGAGAGCCTGCAGGAGTCATGGGTGGGGAGGGGGTGTGCTCTGCCATGAGGAAGTTCAGCTTAAAGACACGTCCCAGAGGTGTTTCTGGTACCTAAAGGTGTTTCTGGTCCCCACCTGTCGTTTTGCTCCTCAGCATGACTTCATTAAAACACTGCAGGATTTCTCAAACATGCATGAATGAGTCAGAGCAAGGCTTTGGACATGTTTTTTTATGAGAGTATAACATTATAACATGAGATAAAACTCAAAAAAGTTGGTTTTACATGATATTGCCCCTTTAATCAAAGTTGAGTTGGTCCTCTGGACGTTTTGTCTCTTCTCCAGGAAACTTCTTCAATCTGATTTTTCTACCTGGATAAATCCTTTGTGTTCAGGTTCTTTACTTACTTCAAAGGAATGGAAGTGACTGATAACTGCATGGTGAACATCTATCCGATTGGTGAGGACTTCTACGCCGTCACAGAAAGCAACTTCATCACCAAGGTTGATCCAGATTCTCTAGAAACATTGAAGAAGGTGGGCTGATTGGTTTGAATTTATTTACCTTTGTGTTCAGGAGGGTGGGATAGGCAGTCTTTTTCTTTTGAAGACTAAGTCGTAGAGGTCATCCAGACAAGCTGTTAAAGACTTTGACGAATTAATCTTCAAAAAGAAATAGAAGACTGTTCATTGCACTTATCATATGAGTGGTGATTATTCGGTTTCATCTTTCGACCTTCAGGTGGACCTGTGTAAGTACCTCTCAGTGAATGGGGTCACTGCCCACCCCCACATTGAAGCAGATGGTACAGTCTACAATATTGGGAACTGTTTTGGCAAGAACATGAGTCTGGTGTACAACATCGTAAAGATTCCTCCTGCGCAGGAAGGTGAGTTCCATCAGATAACAGAGTGTGAGTGTGGACCCACTACGGAAACAGAGAGTGGACATTTTCCACAGATAATTTTTTTCCATGGTTTCCAGTCAACATATTGTCGTTATCATGAAATAACGTCTGTGTCTTAATTCATGGGCTGCATCCTCATGAGTGCGCATTTGTCGGCTGCATATATCACTGCCCCACGCCGAGTGCCGTCCTTATTCAGAGGCTCCTCCTCATGCGGCCTACAAAATCTTGAAATTCAAGGATGCGTCCGCATATCCTTCCTGGCCAAGGATATCCCAGAATTCAATGCAGCAAACTAAACAGAGAAACAAAGATGGTGGAGTTTTTTTTTTTTTTTACCAAGTTGGCGTAGTTTGGAAATTCATTACAAACCAAATAATTTGTTTTTAAATGTAGGTTTAGCAACTTGGCTGATGAAATTTATGCTGCAATAAGATGTTAAATAAAAGGCAACTGCATGTACTGATACGGGAGCTAAACACAATTTACAGTATGTATGTTTTATTTTTATTTATTTACGTGTAATGATTTAATTCTGAAAAACCGTGTGAATACATTTTAACACATTTTAAGTCTGATATGAAACTGATCTCTCTGAGGTAGAGCGTGCTCACGCAAACTTGCAACAAGCGAAGGCTAGACCGTCTCATTTCACAGCAGTTTCATGCAGCCTACCCAGACTCGGATCACGGTTATTTGTGTCATTATCAAGAAATAACGATGAGCGATTTCTCGAGATAAGGAGTTATGGTTTTCCTTTTGTGTATCATTCAGTAACCGTTGATTAAGTTTATTATATCAGCAGGATCACTTAAGTGGCCAGCCATCTCCTTAAATGACGAGGGCTGATATGGAAGTTATCTGTACAAGACAAACTACAATTGCAGCCTGGGTTATGATAATAAACTTCATCTGTGACCAGCTGACGGGACCAGACCATCTCCATTGATACACAAGAGGAAAATCATAACTCGTTATCTCGAGAAAATGCTCAGTTATTTGGGGAAAACCAAGGAAAAAACTATCAGTGGAAAACGTCCAGTCTCTGCATCCGTAACCCACATTTTAGAATTGTATAGTAATACATTTGGAAAGCTACTGGAGTAAACTCGTTTTCATTTGTTACAGCTTAGGATAACTTCCATGTTTAATTTTA
This sequence comes from Austrofundulus limnaeus, assembly GCF_001266775.1. NCBI lineage: Eukaryota > Metazoa > Chordata > Actinopteri > Cyprinodontiformes > Rivulidae > Austrofundulus > Austrofundulus limnaeus. The sequence goes on along the minus strand of NW_013953016.1, from coordinate 215,314 downwards.
GAACTTGCAAGAAGTGCCTTTAACTCCTCATCTGTCAAAAAAAAAATAATAAGTAGGTCCTCTGGATGGGTTC
>NW_013953016.1:211701-214068 GCF_001266775.1 Austrofundulus limnaeus | reverse complement strand
CACATAGAGACAAACAAGACAAACAACCATTCACTCTCTCACTCACACCAAGGGACAATTTAGAGTTATCAATTTATCTAACAGTCATGTTTTTGGTCTGAGGGAAGAAACCGGAGTACCCRGAAAGAACATACAAATTCTACCCAGAAAGGTCCCCGAGCCGGGATTTGATAAGGCAACCTTGCTGAGTGGCATCAGCTCTACCAAATGAGCCACCATGCTGCCATATAAAAGAAAAAAACATAATCATTTCAACCTAACAAAAAAGCAATTTCAATAAAAAAAATTCAATCCAAAAGTTTTTTGCAACACAGAAATTGTTTTTCGCATGTCAGAAATCTTTGATTGAATCTCAAACTTTTGGTTGAACTCAAAAATGTTTTGAATTCAGAGAACAAGAACATGTGGGGCGGGGTCAAAGCAGAATTTATGAAAGACGTGTCCCTATTGGTTAGTTTGAGATTCAATAAAAGATTTCTGACATGCAAAAACAATTCTGTTTTGAAAAAAACACTTTGCTTGAAATTTTTTTGAATGAAATAGCTTTTTTGTTTGTTTGTTTGTTTGTTTGTTTTGATTGAAATCTTATTTAAAAAATTTTCGGATTGATTTTTTAAATGAAATTACTTTTTCTGATTAAAACTGCTTTTTTGTTTGAATGAATAGTAAAAACACAAATTACCTGGATAAGTGTGAAGCTCCATTTCCTGTGTTCTGAGGGGTTAAATGTGACTTGGCTCTCCGTTTGCAGCCATGAATTTGTGTATAACTACCTGTACCTGGCCAACCTGAGGGAGGAGTGGGAGGAGGTGAAGAGAGCAGCCATGAGAGCTCCTCAGCCAGAGGTCAGACGATACGTCCTGCCGCTGGATATTCACAGGGTGAGGACAGAAACACATTTGTAACGTTATTTTTGGACGGTAACATGTTTTTCTTTGTCTGTTAGCAAAATATTTCATGAAGCACTGTGTGATATTAAAAGAGAATTTCAGGTGTTTTGTTCTGCCTACATTCAGGAAGAGCAGGGGAAGAATCTGGTGTCTCTGCCCTACACAACAGCAACTGCTGTTCTTCACAGAGACGGCACCATCTGGCTTGAACCTGAAGTTCTGTTTTCTGGACCACGACAGGGTAACACAAACACACAGGCAATTGCAGATTTGCATTTTGTTCTGTAGATTTGTTCAGTACGTCCTCATCTCTCTCAGCCTTTGAGTTTCCACAGATTAACTACTCTCAGTGTTGTGGGAAGAAATACTCCTTCGCCTACGGACTCGGACTGAACCACTTCATTCCCGACAGGGTAATCCCACATTTAGAATAAAAACTTTGTGTTGCATTAACTGGATATCATGTTACCAGCTGCTGCTTTTCCCACAGATTGTTAAGCTGAACGTGCAGACCAAAAAATCCTGGGTGTGGCAGGAGGAAGACTGTTACCCATCAGAACCGGTTTTTGTCCCAACACCTGGAGCCACAGAGGAGGATGATGGTAAGGTGGACTCTTACACGGGTTTGGACTGGTCTCTAATGTGACTGGGAATCCATTGCATGCTTTTTCTCAGGTTCAGGGGTGGAGCTAGACATTTTTGYATGGGGTGGCACCGGGTGGCCAAAGTGTTTCTTAGGGGGGCACATACAAATACATAAAAGTACTCTGGATTTTAAATTTTAAAATAGCCTCCACAGCTAACTTCAATTGGCTCTAACTCAGCTGTTTTAAAAAAATATCAAGGCTCTAAAAACATATGTAAAATATACGGTACAATATATACTTAAGAAACCATTTGAGATGGTTTAGGCCTCCTGGATGCCTCCCTAGGAAGGTGTCCAAGTAGGAGACCCTGGGGAACACCCAGGTTACAGGAAATAATATGACAGCGCTTCACTGCTGCTGCCCTGCAACCTGACTCTGAATTAAGTGGAAGATAATAGATGGATCTGTACAGAAACACCTCTCGGATAAAAAAAAATAAAAATCTGCTTTTCTGCACTTCATCTGTCTCCTGCAGGCGTGCTGCTGAGCATTGTGGTGAAACCGGGTGCAGAGAGACCAGGATTCCTGCTGGTTCTGGATGCCGTGAATCTGAAAGAACTGGCCAGGGCTGAAGTGGACGCCATCATCCCCGTCACTTTACACGGGATGTACAAACCACAGTCCTCAGACTGAACGCTGTTTCCTGCCTGTTTGTCAAATCTTCAACTTTAATGCAGCTGCAGCATTTATAACAAATACAATACTTGAAAACATGTTTTATACCAAATATTTAGTTAAACATGTTTTTTTTATTCTCTCACAGCGAAATTATAATCAACTGAATCGAGAAGCAGTGTTTGTGTGCAAGAAAATTTTGGAGCATCTTTTCA
>NW_013953016.1:207154-211280 GCF_001266775.1 Austrofundulus limnaeus | reverse complement strand
ATATATAGTTTTTTATAGAATATGCAGAGGACCTCATGCTTGCTGTAATGTAATGGAAAGGAGAATCCATTTTCCAACCCTTGACCTGGCAAAAGAAGATGCAGAAAAAATGTATACAGATTATCCAAAGCCTGTGTGCTCTACAAACACAGACAGGTCAAAAGCCACAAAGGAGGAAGCAATAAAAGCCCTCAGGTCCAGGTTTAACAAAGAGAGTTGACTTTAATTACACATTTATAAAAACCTGTATATTCCTGTGAAGGCCAGGCCTCTCTTATTTTTGTTACCACACATGATGGTAGAATGCGTCTATTTTTCTTCCCAAGAAAATGCCAAATCCAGCGTGCACATCTTCTGTAGGCAGTGTACCGGAACAACCTGAATAACATTTTAACATCTTAAAATATATTTTTTTGCAAAATGAAGTTTTTTTTATCCATCAACTTTATAAAAATGAACTGTGGCATTTATTACTATTTTTATGAATATCTTGTATGTTATATTGGTTAACCCTTTTAATTGTCTTTTACAGAAATCTTTAGATATGTTTATACAGTTAGCAATCATTCATTTAAAGTCATTCAATTTTTTTTWAAATTCCTTGTACAGAAATAATCAAAAAATTTGTTAAACTTACTCGTGCTTTGGTTCCTTGTCACCTATAGGACCATTTTTCTCTAGAAACTCGTAGAAGCTGGTCTCTAACACATCTCTGTCCAGGCAGTTATTCAGAAACCCATAGTGTTCAGTGACACACTGCAGCTGTTTTTCTTGAGCTTTTTGTTAGAAAAGGTCAACTTCTGTGCAGCATGAACTTTTTCCCGTTTTCATTGGTTGACTTTCCACAGTCACCTGTAAAATAAATAATGAGAAATGGGAACAAAGTATTCCTCGTTTTAACGTGAACTGTTATTTTAATGTTTTTATCTGCTGACCTTATCTTTTAGATGTCAACAATAAATGTTGTAAATGTATGTACGTTTACAACGATATAAAAATATATTACATGCTTTAAGTTTTGATTTCATAATTTATGTTTAAAAATTTAGATTTAGAAAAGTATTCTGCAGGGACTTGCATGGTCACGTTTTACTTATACTGAAGTAAAAACTAGTTTTTGGCCACGCTTCTGATTATTGATGTTTCCACCAATTTCCTTTCTGATTCTAATATAATGTACATATTGTGCTGCCTGATCTGATGTTTCTTTGTGCAAACGCACCTGTGTCTGGTAAGTCTAAAACTGAGTTTTTCAAGACAGTAATTTAGTCATTTTTAACACAGTTTATTGATGTAGTGTCTTTATATARCTGGGTTAATAGACAACAACAGGTCTTTCAAATGACAGATCATTCCAAATATGTGAAAATGGTGTTATAAACAAAAAAATTTAAAACAAAACTGTTATAATGAATTTTATTTAAATTATCTAAAAATACTATCAAATTTAAAGCTTTCTTATTAATCATCCAAATTAATCTTCATGACAAGAACATAACAGGAAAATACTGATCATCTGACACCTCCTTGCTGCAKCACTTACGTTAACAAAATGAAAAATAAAGTATTGATATCTTGATTTTAGTACTGATACTAAAGCATAAGATCTGTTACAAACATAATTACAGAATGATGGCAACAGGATAAAGGYTCTCTGAGGTAATTTAAGACACTAAAATTTGATTTTTAATTATACAATCTTAAATAAATAAGAGAGAAATCAGTTTAAGGCTGTTTTCAATCAGGCTGCATTAGACAGCATAATTAGCACAACTTCACCAACATGACAAACTAATGCGCAAAACCTAGAATGAGAAAACAAACTATTGAGGCACTTTTGGAAGATTTTTTTAATCTTGTATGCTGAGATTAAATCCCTGCATGAATTCTCTACAGTCCTAACATCAAAGTCCTGACTATTACAGTAACTGTTTATCTCTGTTAGATTAAAAACAAGCAAAATTCTCATTAATTAGTAACTCATACACGTTTTTAATATATTCACATAATCTCAAATATAACAGGTAAAAACACTGTTGCTTCAAGTATTGTTGAAAGATCCTTTTTATCTTAAGCGGTTGGTTTGTGTGGGTTTTGTTGATCCACCTGACTCACAAAGCCCCCCGCTAATTCAGATTTGAGTCTCTGTCCCTGAGTCTAGGGAAGCAAGGACGGAAGTTTCTACATTCGTAGAAGAACTGATTGTTGCTTCTCTGTAGACAACTGATACCGCTGCTGTTTGATGATGTCCAGGGAGTCTCTGAGAACCTGCAGGGGGAAAAAAAAGAACAAAAATGAGATTAAAGCTCCTCCAGAATAATTTATTGGAAGTTGTGAAAACTTATTTTTACCTTCCTGGTGTCCTGCGGCAGAATGACTCCATCRTCCCACATCCTGCCAGAGGAAAAGAAGGCTGAGCTCTCCTCCTCTAACCTCTTGTTCAGAGTCTCCACCTGCTTCTCCTCCTCCTCATCATCATCAGGAGACAGCAGAGAGCCAGCGTGGCCCGGAGCCGTCAGAGACACCCTGGCGTTGGGCCACAGGAAGAGGAAGTTAGGATCAAAGGCCCGCCCACACTGGAGACARAAATTMGAMTTCAATTTATTTATATAGCGCCAAGTCACAACATACATTGTCTCAGGGCACTGTAMAAACAGGACAGAAGAATGAAACCTGTCAACCTAAATGAAAAAGATTTATCCAACACGTAAAAACAAGCTCGCTCACCATGGCAAAGCTGTCGGCGCCATGGCAGCCTCCAATCACAACAGTGATTTTGGGGACGGAGGCGCACGCTACCGCTGACATCATCGAAGCYTGAGCTTTAAGTAAGTTACTGTTCATCTCTGCCTGGAAGAAATACAAACAAARTACTCAGCTAAAATACTAAAACGGTATTTGACCAGGCTGAATATAAATCTAATCCTTGTGTGGTTTGATCTTTTGTTTTCCTGTTTCAAAATAAAATGAGGAAAAAAAAAGAAGAATCGGATGTTTTAGGTTTTTTTATTATTAATTTAGAAAAAACGTCAATTGCAAAATTAAAAAAGTCTAAGTTTTTTTCTTCTTGCTTTTTTCATCTTAAAGGTTAAAGCAAAGACAACTGTTATATTTTGATTGCGTATCGTAGAGCTGTGCGGTATGACCCAAATTTCATATCACGATATTTTCAAAATTACACCAGTTTCACGGTATTTGACGGTATTTTTTTTCCTCACAGCTCAGCTAATAAGAAAATGTACAAACTTTGCTTATTGACTTTTTTCTTTTCCTGTACCTCTGTATCACTGTTTCCCTCCTCTTGTACGTCTTTTCTTCTTTGCCTGGTTGTAGACAGTAATCATGCACTTTGGTCTGATCATTAAGGGTTGAGAAAAGATCATTATTGGGTCAATCGTTTTGTGTTAATAAAACTTAAAAGGACGACTCACCTTACACACCAGTCAACTCAGCTCTACTACAAAACTACTTCCCCCCGGACTTTTCACAATAGAAGCACGCTAGAGTCTCCATGCAATAATGTCTCCATTATAACGTCGCGCGTTAAATCTAACCATGCACGTCACCGAAGAGTTGTTTACTACATTCAGCGGCAGTGAAAACGGGATGTTTTCTTTTAACGTCAGTCAATATAAGTAGCTGAAACACCATCCGCCTCCAGTTACTGAAACATTAGCATGCTAATGCGCTTAGCGGTGCTGCGGGAAATGTGTCCCCTGGGAAACAGTTCACTGGCGGCCACGACAAAACGTTCCGCACGTGTTCAGGCTATTTAAACCGCTATGTCCGGTATTCAGATAATTCATATCATAACAAAAATAAAAAACGGTTTTTGATACAAAATGGTATACCGCCCAGCACTAGCGTATCGTTTTTTTTTAGTTTCTGGCAGATCCAGAAATCCTCATGGATCCCTGTGAGGGGATATGGGAGGATTTTATTTCCTTGTGTGTTACCTTTCAATACCTTTGCGCGCCCTCGCAATACCTTTGCGTTAACACGCAATACTTTTGCGTTAACTCGCAATACTTTTGCATTACCTCGCAATACGTTTGCGTTACCTCGCAATACCTTTGCGTTACCTCGCAATGCCTTTGCGTTACCTCGCAATACCTTTGCGTTACCT
>NW_013953016.1:205514-207078 GCF_001266775.1 Austrofundulus limnaeus | reverse complement strand
TTTGCGTTACCTCGCAATACCTTTGCGTTACCTCGCAATACCTTTGCGTTACCTCGCAATACCTTTGCATTACCTCGCAATTCCTTTGCGTTACCTCGCAATACCTTTGCATTACCTCGCAATACCTTTGCGTTACCTTGCAATACTTTTGCGTTACCTCGCAATATCTTTGCATTACCTCGCAAAACGTTTTGCATTCTCACGCAAACGTTTGCATTGCCTCACTAAAGTTTTATGTTTTGTATGAACTGAATTAAATCCATGGAGGTATATAGAACAGGGTTATTCAAGTCTATGAAAAAAATTATTATTTTGAAATATCCTGTTACCATAACAGGATGTGTCACCACACGTCTAAGAAATTGATGTTGATATTTTGTGGCTGCACAGTGTTAAAATACCTGCATATTAAATATCTCCATGTGTGGCTGTGATACATTCAATCTGAAGCTTAATTGAAGCAGTAGCTAACTGTCGTATTATGGTGAGAATGTGAATTTGTTAATAAACCAACAGGCACAACAGTGATAAGCATCTTTTGTGAGGGAATACAAAAATTATTGCAAGGTAACACAATAATGTTGCGTAGGAATGCAGAATCAGGTTTGAGTGCAGTCACTGACAAGATCTTTAGGATTAGTTTCCATTTTTTAGTGAAAACTCTTCTTATTTGGCAACTTCCATCATTTCCAGTATCGCTACATATTAAAACAGCAAACAGATTTTATTTTGAAGCAAAAAAAAAAAAATCAAACATAGTGGATTTTTCATTAGTTTGATTTAACATTTTTACATTTAGGATTTGAAAACAGAAAAACCAAAGAACGAACCATAAACGGATTCAATCTGTRCACAAATTCTGTTTAATTCCCATCATTTCTAAGGTATTTGCCCTTCCATAAAACTCTAAATCTAAAATATTTGGAATTTTAAAGAGCTTGTAAATACCTGACTTGTGGACAGAGTCGGCGCCGCTGCAGGTGCCGTGTTCTGGAGGAAGAGGAGCGGAACGTCTCTCTGGTCACACAGCTGGACGAAGTGACTTCCCTTCAGCGCAGCTTCATACGACAGCGCTCCGTTGTTGGCTACTATTCCCACCAGGTGGCTAAAATCAAACATACATGCTGTAACTTTTAGTATCCAGTTGTTTCAGACTGAAAAAGCAAAATCCAACTTGTTTCATGTTTAGTAAGTCATTTTAATGGTGTTTTGTTTTCTTTTTAATTACCCATGAATCTTTGCAAATCCAGTAACAAGTGTGGTTCCATATCGAGCTTTAAACTCCTGGAAGCGGCTCCCATCTGTCAGCCGACCGACTGTCTGAACAGGAAACAAAACAAACACATTTATAGGTTTTTTTGTAAATTTGGCCATACCACCCTAAACACATCTGATCTCGGAAAAAAGAAACCTCAAACAGTATTTGAATATTGAGACTGTTTGTGCTGGGTGGAGTTTCAGGTGTGAATGTGGCTGACGAAGAGCGGTGTACTTGTGTTGTAAAACAAGTCTTAAAGAGCCAATATTATGTGTTTCTCAGGCATATATTTAAATACTATACCAT
>NW_013953016.1:202656-204566 GCF_001266775.1 Austrofundulus limnaeus | reverse complement strand
CATTATAACATGATATAAAACTCAAAAAAGTTAATTTTACATGACATTGCCCCTTTAATAACATCAAAGCCTGCATTAAAGTGTTGAATGAATGCAGCGGAAACATACCACRGTTTGTATTGCACTATCTGGATGATTTGCCGGTGGTTGGATTTGGAAGTTTGGATGCCGCTGCACTCCTGGGCAGAGTGGAGCGACTCAGCAGTGACGTATGTACCATGAGGGAAACGTTTCGGGAGCAGGTCAAGGYGTGTGAAAATCAGCAGTTAATAGCAGCGGCCCTGGAACGTCAGATCGATTTGATTGACCAGTCCAGGAACACCTTTGATGGTCAAACTGGGGAGACTGCATTCCAGGAGAAGAGCAGTAGTTCTGGCTTTGCTGTTCCTGTTGAGTCAGCAGGTCACATGGAGGAATGTAGGGCTGCTGGAGTTCAACCCAGAGGGACTGAGTGGTCCACAGTTGTCAAGAGAAGACGCCATACTAAGAAGGTGCCACGGGCTATGGGTGATAACGAGGGGGTAGCCATGCGAGCCCCAATACAGCGTGTATGGAAGAAAACTACTGGCATAACAGGCACGAGCACTGCTCGTAGCAYTCAGGTGTTTACTACTAAGCGGGTGAGTCTCTTTGCCTCTTGTTTTGATCCCGCCCTTGGAGCTGACACTTTAAAGGAATATCTTATGGAAAAGTTAAACAACAAAACGGTTATGTGTAAAAAGATTGCCTCTGCTCAAAGTCGCTAATGCTCACTTCATGTCACAGCTGAATGCCATTAACACCATGTATGATCCAGAGTTATGGCCAGCTGGGGCGTATATTCACCGCTATTATGAAGCACGTGGCAACCGACATAAAAACAATGCAGCTGATCATCCCTCAACTACGCAAGGAATGACCTGACGGATGAGAACAGCGGCTAAGAGATGAATGACTAAAAATGACTTTTTCCATTGTGTCTTACAATGCTCGTGGTKTGCATATAGGACATAATGATGGGGACAAAGCACAGCGTTTTATTGTGGACAAGCTTTTTAAAGACTATATAGTATCAGAGAGCAATCGTGAACAATAACTATATTAATAWACAAAATCCAAGATCCCCACTTGTCAATTATTTGGGGGTGGCCAATCAGCTCTGCCCCTTCGTTTGTCACTTTGTACTGATGAAAGTTAGTGATTTTTTTATGTGTACGAGACTTTTTTAGCAAAACAGGACCTTAGTAATTTGAACGAGTTACATAAGGACTTTTATAGTGCTGGAGAGTCAACTACTGATCTCTGTTCTAATTTAATTAAAAGCAGGATACCTGGTGGTGTAGCCAGTTTTTCGAGGAAGATCTTTGATAACCAGGTGAAAGTGTTAAGATTTGAACTGGTTTGGATGATTGGGATTGAAGTTTATTTTAATGAATGTATATATGCCATATGAGTGTAYAGCTAACAAAGAGGAGTATGCAGAAACTGACTGTGGCCAGTGGTGGGCAGCGCTAATCCAAAAATTAGCTCCGCAATTTCTAAAGCGCTTCTGAAACTATTTAGGTCCGCAACTTCAAAAGTGCTTATGTCATAGAAAAACTAGCGGAAGCTAATTTTAAAGTGCAATCTCAATTTGACACTTACTAGCTAGCAACAATTCATGTACAATATATGCAAAACACTGCCAACTAGCGGTGTACGAACCCCTTTACAGCTTAATCCTACAAGTGTCGATTGCTGGGGATGTTTATTTCCTGACACAGAACTTTGGCTCCTGGTGTAAAAATTAAAAAGTTGTTGAGGATTGCTAGTTCGGCTGATCTTTGTCTTTTTATTTTGTTTGTTGTAGATTTTTCATTAAAGAAGAATCAATAAAGTAATTTTAAAACTGTTTATTGGAAAACTGAAGCGATGCATTCTGGGTACATGAC
>NW_013953016.1:200237-202057 GCF_001266775.1 Austrofundulus limnaeus | reverse complement strand
CCGGTAAAGCGCAAATGAAATATTTAGGTCCACAATTAGCGGATTTGCGCTTTAGCGGACTGGTGCCCACCACTGATTGTGGCATATAATGACTCTTTGAGAATGTTACTGAGGCTTCCGCGGCACAGTAGTGCAAGTGAAATGTTTGCTAATTGCGGTGTTAGATGTTGTGCAGCTGTTATTAGGCACTGTATCTATTCATTTATGTGTAGAGTTGAGAATCAGCAGAACAGTATTTTACAAGCTCTGGTCTGCCCTAGAAACAGTTCTGTGAGATTTACKTGAAAAATATTGAGACATTGGCGTAACTGTTTATACAGTATGTGTAAATAATTTGTGATGTATTTTTTTTCTTTTAATTTATATTGTATATTTTTATATACTTCGGTTTTTATTTTTAATTTTTCTCTTTTATTTTCTATATGGACCAGGATATGTCCTTAATAAAGCTTGACTTGACTTGACTATCAGGTTGAGTCAAGTTCATCCACACATGACTCTGACATCCATGTCTATATGTCGCTTGCTTTGTGCACTGGTGCACAGTCATTTGGATGGCTGAGCAAATACTTTTGTCAATATAATATAGGTCACCTTCTGAAGGATGCCAAAAAAAAAGAGGTCAATTAAGTAAGCGCCAACATGAGAATGAAACTCAAGGTTTTGTACCATTTTAACATCCAGACTGTAGCTGTAACTCCGAGGAGCCAGACCCAGCAGTTCTTCTGAACTATACCGCGGCTCCTCTCCCCTCGTCGACGTGTCCTCCTCTTCCTCGGGCAGTTGGAAGTTGAAGGTGGATATGATATTTCTGGTGCAATCGAACGCCTCCTTTTCATCCCACGCAAAATGGTCCACGCAGCCACTCACCCTGCAACCACACAGACACGAGAGCCACGGTACAAAACATCCCGTCGATKTTCTACCTGGGAGTCTTAAAGTTAGGAAACGTACTCGGCGTGGAGTCTGGCTCCTCCCAGCTCCTCCGGCGACACCTCCTCTCCGGTGGCAGCCTTGACGAGCGGCGGGCCTCCCAGGAATATGGTTCCGATACGGTGCACCATCACCGCCTCCTCTGTCATCGTGGGGGCGTAAGCTCCGCCCGCCGTGCACGAGCCGCACACCACCGCCACCTTTATCATCATCATCATCATCGCGGGTTATTATTGCGTACGGGTTTTACGTGAGAATGCACTTCAGACTTAKAGCTCCCTTAAGAGTACCTGCGGGATTCTCATGGCTGACATGATGGCTTCATTATAAAACGCCCTTCCTCCGTGGTTCTTATCAGGAAAKATCTCTGACTGGGAATGAGAAATTTAAAGAGCATGAACCGACCAGCGGTTATTTCTATGAAAAGAGATTATATGTGACCCATCACATCGAAACAAGGATTAAGTGGAATGTGTAGAAATAGRCAGATATAGGGTGTTGATAYGTGTGCAAAAATTWAATTTTGTCAAAATATAATGAATTAATGCCTTGTTAATGCATCATTTGCATTAACTGTCTGAAATATAATCCTTAAAAAACTCTTGAAGCATTTTTTGAGCAGTAGCAACAAAAAAACAGGGAAAAATGCTTTAAAATTTTGAAATTTTCCCTGTAAGCCAGCAATGTTTTTGTTTCTTTACAACTGCGAAATCGTAATATACAAGTCCTATTTGAGGTTTCCTCTTTATATTAACATCAAAAATGACTCAATAAATTTACATAAAATTAGGATTCAGACCAAACAAAAATGCAGGGCTATTCAACTGGTGGCCCGCAGGCCACACCCAAAGTTCGGCCCGTCAACTGGTTCATTCATCTCTGAAGCC
>NW_013953016.1:198800-200060 GCF_001266775.1 Austrofundulus limnaeus | reverse complement strand
TTTATTATCACTACTTTTATTACATAGGGTTCTGTATGTTGTATTTATGATTAAATAAAAATTAAATAAACTGTTCGAAAGGTAACAGATACTTGGTTTATTCACATGATGGTAATTGCTGGATGTTCGGCCCTTTAGCTGTTGGCCTGCAGTAACTGTGGCCCCCGGAGCAATTTAGTTGAACAGCCCTGGATAATGTCAGGATAAGCTGATTATATCAGAAAGAACCAGGTATAAAAAACGTAGCTTGTAAAGCAAGAATCTAAAAATGTAATTAGATCATTTTGACCAAATTTGACTTAATCCTCATTTCGATATGATGAGTCACATATTTGTTAAAGATTTGTGAGTAAACCTGCAGCGGTAGGAAAGCTCCACCAGAGTCCACCAAGTAAATACAAGGCAGGCGGTTCTGAATGGCTATTTCTTGCGCTCGTAGCTGCTTCTTGACCGTGATTGGATAAAATGTGCCGCCTTTCACTGTGGCGTCGTTGGCGATGAGCACGCACCACAGGCCGTTGATCCTGCCGATGCCTGGGTACGTGCACAAACGCACGGAGCGCAGGTGAGGAATGAAGTGAAACCATCAGTAAAACAAAACAAGATAGTACCAAAGACACAGTTAGAGCTTTCTGACCAGTCAGGCAGCCGGCTGCAGGGACGTCCCCGTACGGCAGGCCCAAACCAGCAAACGAGGAAAGCTCCAGGAAGTCGTCGTCGTCGTCCAACAGGAGGCGCAGCCGATCCCTGACCAGCAGCTTCCTGTTCCTCTCAGTGTGCCTGGCTACGGCCTTCTCCCCGCCACCTTTCCTCACCTTCTCCTTTAACTCTGAGTATCTAACAGACAGGATTAAACACATTAAATCCTGTTACAATGTGAACCAAACGACTGATTGAAATGTGATCAACAGAGCCAAACGCTTTTTTAAAAATTAAGCATAATATTCAAAAAGAAAAAATCAGTAGGTCCTCTGGATGGGTTCTTCTTTAGTGAAACGTTTCGTCTCTCCTCCAAGTGTCTTCTTCAGTCTGATGAGTTTCAGGTGAACTCAGCCTTATAAGCACTGCCTCCACATGGTGGACAAACAGGTTAGTCACATGCAAAAGAGGGCGGAGAGAGGAGTAAAGGAAGCCATCTTTGTGAAGAAAAACCGTCCACCATTAAACAGAGGTGGAGGCCTTTGACTTCCTCCTCCAACGCTGTTATTGCAAGTATGACTCCGCCCCCTGTGAGCAAAAGGTGTGAATCAGGGCCCCAAC
>NW_013953016.1:194618-195560 GCF_001266775.1 Austrofundulus limnaeus | reverse complement strand
ATTCAGGTATAATTTAAGTCGGCCAGATATATGCCACACTTATCTGCTCACATATTCACGTAATAAYATAATAAATAAAAACGCAGTTCTGACTAATTCATTAAATGTGATCAGTGGAGATGCTTGGCTTGTTAGCTAAATGTGTCAAAGGTCGACTGAAGCCTTAGCGGRGGATAAATCAATACAGGAAAACGTTTTAATTGCTCGGGGGGGGAAAACACTTCTTACCTTGTAAAGCATCGGTGCATTTTCCACAGCTTTATGCGAAAATTCAGAGTTTTATAACTTTTGAACTATTGAAATACGACAACATTAGCGCAGATTCTTCTTTTGTTTGTTTGGGGAAACAAAAACATGAGGAAATGACCGCAGCGCCCTCTGCAGGACGGAGTGGGTACTGCATGTATTTATTTTTTAATACAACAGCCTTTCATCGTTTTCAGTTCAGGTTTGGTTTCAAATTACAGTAAAATAGATACTTGTGTATTTTTGTATCTTTTTATTATTAAAGTAAAGTAAACTAATTAATTAAATGATTGTTTGAAGCCCCCATACAATATTGTTATGTGATATTTTTTAAATATCTCAAATGACAAAATTGTTCATATTACACACACATTCATATTATTAAAGAGGGAATTAACTGTCTATATATGGTTGGAAGTTATCTTTAATTTCAGTCAAAAGCATATTCTGAACGATTTCTTTACAGTTGCAATCGTAAGGTCGCTTCATAAGGAAAAAAGTTAAATAAAAAGCAGATATTCAACATTATTCTAAAAATCTGAGAGAAAAAAGTCAGGATTATGACTTTAATCTCAGAATTCGAACTTGTTTCGTTAAATTCAGAATTCTGATGGTTTTCTCAGAATTACGAAAGAGGTTAGGGCCACTGCAATACTACTACTACTACTACTACTACTACTACTACTACTACTACTA
>NW_013953016.1:192938-194304 GCF_001266775.1 Austrofundulus limnaeus | reverse complement strand
ATCAATAAAGTTTTCCGATTCTGATTCAAACGTGAATAATGTGAATGGATTTGTGTAATTACATATTTTAGCCACAAGATGGCGGAACTGAACAGTTTTGACAAGGAGCCTGGTTCTTATTGAGTTTAAACAAATGTGTAAAATCAGTTGTCTTGGTTTTCTTTAAATTTGTTTTCCTCAAACTCTAGACTATTACGATGTGTTTTTTTTTTTATTTTGTTATTGCCAAGAAAAAGCAACAAGATACAGGGTTAAAATGAARAATAACTGTTTCTAACATATTGTAAATTTCTCAGGGAAGATAAATGAAAATAACATAAAACAATTTCACCTGCTGTTGCATGATTAAAACTTAATCAAAGTAAGGTTTAGAAAATTTGAAAGTGAAATGACCAACTTAAAATTAAATTAGTTTACTTTCAGAAACAGCCTGAAAACAGTCAAACATACATTTAATTCAGTTTAAATGTCTTGGAGGTTTTATATTTTTACATTCAAACATATTTGTTTGCCCACATCACGTGACTCGGGCTGATTTGTTTACATTGACTTTGGTCCCGCGTGTTAGAAATGCCTTTTTTTAATCTGGAAAACTACTTGTTATCTTGAGTAACTTATAATTAACAACACAAACACTTGTTTTTATCTTGTTTTTGTGTAGGCCTCCCGGGCCCCTGGTGGTGTCGGGCGGCCCTGCGGCTCCAGGAGCGGAAGGAGGAGTGTGTTTTGTGGGCAGGAGGAGGTCGGGACTCCTATCAGCGGCAGTTTGGGAGAACCTGAGCGGAGAGAACTGCTTCCGAACAACGGGCGAAGTCGCGACAAGGTGTCCGCAATGAGTTGGGGAACGGAGCTGTGGGTGAGTYTGAAGTCTTTTTTGTGTTTTGTTTGTTTCTCCGTCGTTTTGTTTCTGACGACGGGAACCGTGGAGACTTTTTTTTTTTTTTGGGAGCGGGGAGGAAGAGAAAGGTGCCGTGTTACCTTCAGCTTTGTGTAACGACGCTAGCCTGGCCGGCTGCGCTGTTAGCCGGAGCTAACCTGCGGTGACAGCAGCGGAACAAAAGACAGGGAAGACCCCACAGAAACCCCCGGGTCAGGCTGGGCACAGCCGGTACCCACCTTACCCTAACCCTACAGGGCTAACTTAACCAACACCACTCCTACAAAATGGATGTTGTTCTTTTTGTTTGTCAGGCAAGTTGTGAAGTTCACGTTGTGTGTGTATGTGTGTGTGTGTCACACCCTGTTTCTGGCAGGCAGCAGATGGGAAAGGAAGGGGGGGAGAGAGGACCACCATCCTGCTGTTTCCTTCCAAAAAAAATAATCTATCTATCTATCTATCTATCTATCTATCTATCTATCTATCTAT
>NW_013953016.1:190147-191753 GCF_001266775.1 Austrofundulus limnaeus | reverse complement strand
GTATGAGGGGGTACTTGTTGTCCCTGTGATGATACTTCATCTGATCGCCTGGTTATTATCTGCTGTCTGAAATAAGCTGAGGTTTTGCTTGCTCAGCCCCCAGATGTAACATGACCACGCTGCTGCAGACAAAGAGTTCAAACCAGTTTTCAAGTGAAATTCGTAAAGATTGTGAAACGAGCTACGTCACATGATCGGTCATTGATGTTTTCATTTTTTGTAWTATTTTTTTATTTAAATTTGATTCCTACTCCTGCATGAACATCGTACAATCTGTGTTTTCAAAGGGATTTACTTMAAATTTATCCTATGCAGATAAATTAGCATATTTCTCAGTATTGCATAAAGCAGTGTTTCCCAAAGTTGGGGTCGGGACCCAAAGTGGGGGTCCCGAAACATCAAGGTAGGGTCCTGAAAAGATTTTCTGAATTAMTTAYATTTTTGCCTTAGTTGTTACAAAGGAGTGAGGTTAGTGTATTTAAAATGGATAAATGTAGCATAAAAATATTGTTACTGTGCCCATGTTTTGTTGACCTGATACAAATGTTTATCATCCAAAAATAGTTGGGGRCACAGGTCTCTGCTGCTGTTATTTTGTGGGTCAAAAGCTGAAAACTTTGGGAACCACTTCACTTTGGTTCTCAAAGTTGGGCTTGGGACCCAATTATGGGCCATGAAGCACCTTGGATAATCTCCAGAAATCAATTTAAAGGTTAATAAAATAATTGCTGATGTAATATTTCCCCTATAACTATTACAAAAACACACAAAAAAGTATAAACAAGTAATTATATTTGTGTACAAGCTGTTTAGATTGTCAAAAAGCCTGTGTTTTTAGAGTTATTAACAAAGTTCGTGTACTCAGACCAATAATATTTGGGGTCACAAGTTTTTGCCGTGGATATTTTGTGGGTCAGAAGATGAAAAGTTTGGGAACCACTGGTATAAAGTACCTGAAAGTGATAACGTGAGTAAAAGCACAAGTATCTTATCATAAAATTACTTTGGTAAAAGTTAGTCTCCTCTAAGAATATTAAGTAAAAGTCTTAAAGTAACTGGTTTATTTTGTACTTGAGTATCAAAAGTAAATTTCTAACATGAGATGTACTTAAGTAATAAAAGTAAAAGTATTGTGTAAAAATGAATGAATAGATTTTTCAAAATACATTTATTGGAAGGTGACCTCTTCAAAAAGTATTTAGGCGTAGTATTAAGTATTAAGGCGTGCAGCTTTGTGTACAAACTAAATACGGTATCAGAATGGTATATATTTATACTTCTCATACAGAGTTGTAAAGTAACTAAGTACAAATACTTTGTCACTGTACTTAAGTAGAAATTTTGGGTATCTGTACTTTACTTGAGTAATTATTTTTCAGCGTACCTTTTACTTTTACTCACTACATTTTTACACAATTATCTGTACTTTCTACTCACTACATTTTTTAAAAAGGTAAGAAGTAGAAAGTCGTTACTCCTATTTTATTCCAAGTTGTTATTTAAAAATTACTATACAGATAAATTGTGTCTCCTGGATAGAGTGAATTTAATTGTGTTTGGATGAGAAGTATAAATAATATTCTGACACAGTTACTTTGTACACAAC
>NW_013953016.1:175310-189494 GCF_001266775.1 Austrofundulus limnaeus | reverse complement strand
GATTTAGAGTAGAATAATTATCATTTTGATCCATACATTGGTAATGTCTGGCTGGGCCTCGTGACACTTTATGTTCAATAAATTGGGCCCTGAGGTCAAAAAGGTTAAGAACCCCTGATCTAAACAACAACAAAAATCTGAAGCTCCTATGTTGAATAGTTTTTGAGTTATAAGCATTTTGTATGTCCAGACACCCCCTTTTCAGATGGGGTGGGTGATCTGGGAGAGTGTGGGGGCTCATTGGTGGGCCCGATGGATAGCCCGTTATCAGAGCTAAACAAACAAATCTGAAGCTCCTATGTTGAATAGTTTTTGAGTTATAAGCATTTTTGTATGTCCAGACACCCCCTTTTTAGATGGAGCCCCCTCCTCAAATCTGGGGTCTATCATAAAGCTGTTGGGTGGCTCAGTGTAGGTCGGACTCATCTACATTCCTGTCAAACTTCACGTTGATCGTTGCAGCCGTTTCCGTGTTGCTGTTGACCAAAAATCACTGAAAAAATAAAACAAATGTTTCGCTTTAAACCAGAGAAATATAAACTGAAGGTATTCTAATAACTGCTCGTTTAATTCATCTTTGCATCGTCGTCCGTGCAGCGCTGTGGTGAAGTAAAGCCAGCGTAGAAGCTGTCTGTCTGTCGTAATCCTCTGATGGGATTAATGTGTTTGCTGTCTGAGGTCAGATTAAGGATTATTGTTCAGAAGATATGATGTAAACTCGGTTATTGGCCGTTGTCTTTTTTGTCACATGACTGTGAACCTTGTGCTGCACAGTAAACATGAGTTCATTCCCTAATGGTAAACAGACTGGGTGCTTTATAGTAAATGTCAAACCTGGGCGGGTGGAATCAGCTGTTCCGTTTGTGTTTCGTCTCTCTGAGAATTCACAAAGCGAGCGTGGAACATCCTGTTACGGTCCTGGCTTCCTGCTTCATCTCACTCACGAAATAGGAAGGAGTTTGTCTGAATCAAAGCTCTGTCTGTGATCTGTCGAGGGGGGGCAGGACACCCCCCAGGCCCACCCTGCTGTGATCAGGTCTGTTTTGAGCGAGGTGAGCTGAAGGCCAGCAGAACGGAGCGGCCAAGTCGGACAGAAAGACAAGAGGCTGACGGGCGGTCGTCCCCACTGAGCRACCAAACGGAAAGACAAGAAAAAGGGGGGATAGAAAAAAAAGCAGGTTTTAAATGATTTATTTTGAAAAGTCATGGTTGTTAAATGGACCTGTCCAGGGTGTACCCCGCCCCTCGCACTGTGACCGCTGGATATGGGCACCAGTGACCCACGCAACCCTGAAAAGGAAGAAGCGTGTACAGAAAATGGATGGATGGACGGTTGTTAAATGGATTGTGGAAACTCAGGTTCAGGGAAAAGCAGGTTTGTAATCTCAGCTTGAGGGTGTTTTGGATTTGGACAACCTTTTCCTTAGTTCATTCAGTGTTTTTKGAAGAGAGGGAGCCGGGGTTATGTCGTTTATTCCACGCTTCAATCAGGATGATTATCTATTCTGCATCTTGTATCCTTCAGACTCGGACCATGAAGGTGCCTGTTCTTCTGCTCCCTTTGTGGTATTTATAGATTGCAGCCTGCAGAACATCCTGGTCTGGTTCAGATTTTTTTCTCTTTTTTTTTTACTGACCACAGGCTGGCATTTCATCTGCTTTCARATTGCCTTGCATTTTGCAAAATATAAGCACTTTTAATGAGAAACAATCAATTATACTCAATATAAGCATTGTAAGGAGTGTAGCCGCTAGGTTTGGGCATAATCGTATCGTGTGCAATTAATCATCAGAAAAACATAAATCGATTATTTTTTGGCACTTGACCATTTGTACGATTAGTGCCACCAGTCAGTCCGCTTGATGCTCCTCTCCGCTTCAAATATGATGAACATTTAAAAAAATGTTCTGTAATTTATCATAGCTCTGGTTTTACTTGGTCTCTCAACACAATTTAAATTTTGACATAAAGCCTGAGGTCTGTAATTTTGACACAATTTGGAACAGATTTTAACAAAGAGCAAATCTTTCGCACTAAATTGGTCATATGACTAGGACAGAAGGGTGTCCAAGGACTCCAGGGGATTAATCGTCAAATTAATTATTATTGGCTAAATACCACAATTAATCGTGATAATCTTTTTGCCCATATTGCCCAACYCTAGCAGTCGCTTAATATTTAAGGTTTATACAGTAAATGAAATTATAAGATGGTGCCTAGTTTAGTGTCACACAAACTTGAAACTATATAATTAATATTTAAAGTTTTGTTAAAAATAAACATGGTAAACAGTGCTTCCCTTAGGAAATTGGTCTTGRCGGGGGGCTACTTATAAAAACATAAATTTACGCGACTCACCTGCAATTATAGTAATAAATTTACACATACATGGATATTTAATTGCCTAACTACATCCTAGTTAAGGACTCCTCATGATAATTATCAATAAAATTATTGATAAGTGATCAGAACTGTGTGCAGCAGATGATCTGAGTCCAGAGTTCTCAGTTTGAAACCTTCTGGAGCTCTTCTGTGTGACTCCAGGTGTGACAGAGTGTGGATGGTTGATKGTCTCTTTTGTGTCCCTTATGGAGACTGGAGACCTGTCCAGGTGTCTCTGGTGAACTGGAGACCTGTCCAGGTGTCTCTGGTGAACTGGAGACCTGTCCAGGTGTCCCCTGCCTTCAACCAAAGGCAGCGAGGACAGGTTCCAGCCCCACCCTGACCCTGATTAGGAACATGGAGGACAGGAGGAGGATTTTTCTTTATAGCAGGAAACAGACATTTAATTATAAAACATGATTTATTTGATGTTAATCTGAATCAGTTTAGTGTTGTTTGTAAATATATTTGACAGTTTTGTAGGAAAGAACACGTTTGTAATGTTCTTATCTGCTTCTTATGACTTCTGTAACATGTTTTGAATAAAATATTATCAGTAAAATCCTCAAATCATGTCCTTTCTAATAATCATTAGAACTAGAAGAAATTTAACTCAGCAGAGTTTCTCCCAGGATGTTTTTTAACCGTGGTGGTGACCTCTCATGTGGGAGTTTGACAAAACCTGGTTGTCCTCAAAACATTTGGTTGTCCAAAAAATATCTCAATAAAAATATAATTTAATAAGTAGGCTATATTGTTCTGTATACAAAGTGTAATATATACAAATGTTCTCAGTCAGCAGGTTGACAGTTTTAGGAGCTGCTTGAGGAGAACTTCCTCGTTCTCCTCCTCATCCTCTACTTTGAAATTGATAAAAAACCAACATCCAGCATCCATAAGCTTTCTGCTTACAGGTCAAACATTTATATATAGGAGTAAACTACATGACCTTATTAAAAGTTACAGTTTAGTGTTCTTAGGACTGAAGACTTTCTGAGGAAAGAAGTTTTTAAAAATCTTTTCTAATAATTTTAGTGTTTTCAACTGAGGAGCTTTGATATATTTATTTAAAATAATAGATAAAAGATTAAATGAATAAAAGATTTTGACGCTGAAATCACATTCGGTGTGAACGCAGCATTAGAGATTGCGGTAATGCTTCCCAAAATTTGGGAGCTACAACCTGAAATGCTGTCCCCACGTCTTTTGTCGGGATCGAGGAACGAGTAGCTGATTGGAATTACTGGATTTAAGTGTGYGTGAACGTACATATGTGTGAAATTGATGGTATGGAGGGTTTGTAGTATAACCAGATGACATGATATAATTGTGATTAGATTTTAGGGCTGTGTATTGGCAAGAATTTGGCGATACGAAACATATCATGACAAAGGAGTCGCGATACGATGTATTGCGATATTGTAAGCAAGGCCTGCATCCAGAACGTGATTTGCATAACTGTGGGTCGAACAGCCGGGCAGGTCCCGAAAATAAACAGTAAATAAATGGAGAAGCCAAACAACACAGTTAAACCATTTTTGAAGCGAACACAGCAGGATAAACTTAGAGCAACAGACAGAGTTTTATGTCATGGGGGGAGTTCTGAGCTCGCTCGAGGCGCTAGAGACGCATGCGCTATAAATGCATGCCTGCCTGCCTTCCGTAACGTGATTACAGTTGGGAAAAAGAGCGCACAAAACACTTAATTTGACTTAAAATACAGACATTCTGACAAATAAGTAACCGTTCGTTACCTTACCTCAGCTTAGAAGGCAGAGGGTGTCGGTCTTTTCCGCTCCAATTCATCTATCAGAGCATGAAGCTAATTTTTACTCACAATGCTAATGCTACCGTTACTCTCTGGCGCTCAAGAGGTAGAGGAGCCAAATGGCTGGCTCACTGCTGCTAACTAGCGGTCAGAGGCTGAACGACAACATAAAAATGAACGGCTGGCAGGAAAGTTGACATTTTAAACCTTAATAAAAAATTGATACAGGGCTTTAGAATATCGATACAGTATCGGGAAATGAAATATTGCAGTATTTTAGTGTATCGATATTTTCTTACACCCCATTAGATTTCAGTGACCAAATGTACGTCACACTTTGACTGTGTGTAACAACAAAGCAAACCTCCTTGTTTCTATTTACTTCTTTTCCTTAGATTTGTGGAGGTTTTAGTTCTTTTCAGAGGGTTCCTGACCGGTAGAGCGGTAGCCTTGCTCTTCAGAGGAAACAGCGGGTGAGTTTGATGTCACGCTGAAGCCGAATGCTCTTGGGTGAACACGACAAGCTGTTAGACTTTGTCTAGCCAAGCTTGTCAGCACGTTGTCTTTTAGCGCAGGGGGTGATGTTTTTTGTGGGTGAGAGTGAGAAAACACCTATGTTTTTGTCTCGGGCAGTGTGACAGCAGTGGTTGAAGCCGTCGRTGTTCGGTGGATGCCCTGCATGTGGCATTGGATGTCTTTCTTAATTAACAAAATGGTCCTAACATGCATGCCCTGGAGAGGAGACGGGGGTGAAAGATGAAGAGGAGGGAAGAGCGGGGGAGGTTTAGTGGTAGAAGAGGTGATGGACATTTTCATTTGGTTGCAGGAGRTGGATTGATGAAGGCAGATGGGCTGAGAGATGAGCAGAGTTAGACATATTGGATTAAATGAATTTTTAATGATCCCAGTGGAAATATTGTTGGTAACAGGATCCATCAGCTGATTGGGATGTCAGTCAGTGCAGAGCGACATGAGTTTAGATAAAAACGCTTATCGCTTTTAATAAATTTAGCATGTTAATTCTGATTGAGGGAAGAAGCAAATAAACAAAAAGGACTGACGGGATGAGTCCAAATATTTTATTGAATATAATTCTGTTATTATTGTGATACTTGGAACAGTTGTGAAAAGGGCAGAATAGAGGTTGCTCTTACTGCAAATAGTGAGCTTTTCAAGAACAAAGGGTATAAATTATTGATTCAACTCAGTTTATTTMTATAGCGCCAAGTCACAACACACATCATCTCAGGGCACTGTACACAAAAAACAATCTACAGAAGCCAGCAGATTGTGTTAAATCACTTCATCACAGTCTCCCATCCTGAGCAAACGGTGGAGAGGAAAAACTCCCTGCTAATCAGGAAGAAACCTCCAGCAGAACCAGGCTCAGGACAGGCGGCCATCTGTCTCGACCGACTGGGTTGGGGGGCAGGAAAGAGACAMAGAGAAACACAGAACTGGTCCAGGACTACTGTATGTTCCTCTGGAAGAGCGACAAAAAAACACACACACATTCATAGAAATAATTACATCAAACATGTAGGAGAGAGACTAAAGACAACAGCAGAGTGAGGAAATGTGCTCAGTTTATTCCCCAGCAGTCTGAGCCTATAGCAGCAGAAAAAAAGAATAACTCAGGAAACCTAAGCCTAACTATAAGATTTATYAAAAAGGGAAATYTTCAGTCTAGYCTTAGTCAGCCTCATGGACAGATACTGGAAGTTGGTTCCATGAGAGAGGAGCTTGATAACYGAAAGCTCTGCCTCCCRTTCTACTTTTAGAAACTCSAGGAACYACAAGTAAACCTGCAGTCTGAGAGCGAAGGGCTCTGTTAGGAAAGTATGGGACAATAAGATCTTTAATAAGACAGAGCATGGCTGTTTAAAGCCTTGTATGTTAGAAGTAAAATTGAAACAATAATAACTGGAGATATTTTAAGACATTTTGTAATAGCAACACACCCATTTTAGCTGGTTTTTGCTRAACATTTTAATGCAAAAAAGACTTCTGGAGCCTCGCTAGAAAAGTTAATATGCTTGCTTGTGGTTCCTCGTTTTGAAGAGTTATGACAGTGAATCAGTTCTGAGCTACCAAGCATGATTAATCATTACGATGAGTCATTCTTCCTGCCTTATTAAAAYATAGAAGGCAAGTTACATGTGGACCAAAAAAAGACAAATGCAATGTGTTCTAGAAGTCAAACGATACATTGGCTGGTCGATATTTATTTGTGAATTTTTTCTTGTATTGGTATCAGCTGGTGTGCATGYGTTCGCCGATACTATAAAACCAAACAATCTTAACTTGAAATTGTTTGGTTTTATTATCATATGTTCTACGTTGTTTGATATCCATTGTTACTTTGGACAATTTTGTTTTGTTTTGTTAATGTTTCTTTTTTGTTTAAATTAGTTGTAGGGTCATTTTTATTATGCAAATGGAGGAAGAAAAAGCAATATGGGGTTCAAGAATCTGCCCAAAAAAATCGGCAGTGCATATCAGGGATTGGTTAGACTGATGTCAAAATAATCGGTATCGATATCGACCTTAAATAAAACCTGCATCAGTCGACCTTTAAGGTGTAGAGCTGAAAGGAGTTTCTGGAACTCAGCTACATTTGTTCATTTTCTTKGTTCAAGTTTTATTTGTCGAAACATTGAACTTTTGAGTATTGGACAGACCGGTCACCAGTCAAGACAAAAACTGTCTGGTTCTGGTAATTAAGAATCTGCTTCTATATACAGAGATTAGAGAAAAGAGTCATAAAGTTGACACACTGTTTCGAGTTAATCACTTTGCACAGTTTGTGTTGCATTTGTTTTTCATTCAGTTGGATTGTTGATTAAGGTCACAGTGATGCCCAAAACAGTAAAATCATTTCAACACGATTGTTTTCACTGCATGGGTCTGTGCTTGATTTCAGTTTAATATTTATTTCCTTGAAGTTATTTGACGTGAGACAGATTACACTTTTATCGTTCCCTTTAGTGCATGAAGCTTTGGTAACTTCTCACAACTGCAATAAAAGCAAAGGTCTAATAACTGAAAACACATGGAGCTTTCTATAAAACAACAAGAGCTCAGAAATGACAGTTGTTCACAGTTTGATAGATAATAATGTTATATGTTTAAAGTGCATGTGACATTCATATCCTTCAAATACAAAAAGTAAAAAAAACATCTTTATATTTAATAAACATGGCATAATCCTCATGATTTTACCCATTTTGTCTCATAATGCATATGTTTCTTTGAACTTGGCTCAGCTAAACTGAAACAGGAAGTGACATCAAAGGGGAACTCTTAAAGAAAGAAAACTTCCTGGTCTTTGTTTATTGAAACARTATTTGAGATCTGACTCTTCATCTCTCTAATAGTGACTCAAAATAATCAACAATGTGTTGTTAGCCATTGTAGCAACACTGTTTACATTCAGACATTTCCCTTTTTCATTACTTCCTGTTCATTTACATGCAAATATCTCAACTGTTCATCTCAGCGACATGAAATTTTTTTCAATATTTTATTAATGTTATGTTTCCAAAAATGATTTTATGTTTATTACAAAAATTTGAAGTCATAGGCACTTTAATGTAATTTTAAAGCATTGCACGAGGGCCGGTGTRGAAAAGAGTTTGATTCTAAATGGTTTGATTTAAAGAAAAAGAAGAAAACCACAACAAGACTAGTTGATTACCAAATGGAAGAAATGAAATCTAGCTTAATCAGATCAGTAGTTATCCAAATCTAGTTGAATTGTAGAGGTTCGGGGTTAACATACCCAGGCACAAAGCCTTCTTCCTCTTGGATTTCTTGTCCCCACTGCTCCTCTTGTTCCTCCCCYTCTTCCTTCCTGTCCTCCTCCTGCTGTGTCCCTCTGGACTCCATCACAGCTGTATCCAGCCAACCAGCTGTTCAGCAGCAGAGTTCCTGTCAGACACCATCCCACCTGCAGGCCTCTGAGACCACGACCCCAGATGAACCTGGTCYCTGTCGGTCTAAATAGGTCGCTGCGTGTTATCTGACCTGGCCTTTTCACAAACGTTTGTAAGGATGCAGCTTTTCATTGGTATGCAAGGACTGGCGAACCTTTGAGGTTAATGAATGAGCTATTTTTCTGGAAATGCATCCGTTTTAGGAGTAGAGGAAAAGTTGTTAATAGTTTACTTGAGATAATTCGTACTGTTWCATTTTTATGATTTAAAGATCATATAAAGTTATTACTAAATMTGCTCTCTTGTTGCGTCGTAAGTGTAGATAATAATATCTTTCCAGGAAGTAAAAAGCGAGTCACCAGACAGAAATGGTTCTCAGCGTTATGATTCGAATGCTTGTGAGGCTTTAATCAGAGCTGTAGCTTTGTTTGGTGCTGCACCGTCTTCATGAGACTTCCTGACATCTGTTTGTATTAGTCAGTTACTTTATTAGCCAAAAGGAAAAAAAAAATGCAGGCTTTGGGACATCTGGAAAGTTGGAAAATGTTAGAAATTCTTCTGATGAATTTTCCCTTGAACGCAAACCCGGTCATTAAAGTAAACGTCTGCTGGATGACTATGTGTTGTTAGAGGGGTTTTTGTTTAAAAAGCACATAGACAGTAGCAGGGATTTTCAACAAGTAGTCRGCTAGCTGGTTCTGGATAAATATCTTAAACTGCACAGTCCCCTGAGCATTGTAATAAATTTATACTGAACTAAATTGTTGCGTATGATSCACCAATATGACAATTTCAGCCGATATTGATATCTGATAATATTATTGGTGTTATGACCGATAACCGRTATTTGCCTGAAGGAAATTTTGTAACTGATTAATTGAATGTTAGATGCAGTATTGTATTTTATTCTTTCTGATCATTGTAAGTAAGAGTTGGTGTGTGTCTTATCATGTGTTCTTTCTTTTAGCCTAAACAAAAATGAGTTACGTTCTACGTCTGAMGTCAAATGTACCACCTCCAGGGGTGTAACCAGGAAGAGACATACATTATGAGGTCAATTMGTTATTATTGAAGGGGGAAGTGTTTTGAGAAGTTGTTAGTGTGTTGCAGAGTCTCTGCTTAGAGCAGGGCTGCTGTGTTTTGTTTTGATTAAGCTCAAGGTCTTATACGCTGAGGCCAGTTGCTGTATCAACCTGGAGTCAGACGATTGAGAATAAAGCTTTGAGAAAAAATCCAGTGGATTCCAGTCTTATTCGRACATACCATTTTGAGCAACRCATTTATTTCTAMATGCCCATATTACACAATCATACAAGATATTTATATACATATACGCACAAATACACTAGAAAAATGACCAGACTACTGACATAACTCTCTACATCAGTTATCCCTCGCTGCACAGCATCAATATCACTATCATGATCAAACAGATACCACCCGACCAACCATTTCCCCTCCAATAACAGAAACACAAAGCTAAAAAGTGGGAAATTGATAACGGATGTTAATATTGACCCAGTTTTACTTACTCTAAAAAATGACCAATACTGGCCGATACCGATGTTAATGCCGATATATCGAGCATCCCTAATATTATGTTGGTACACTTGGTTTAAAAAATAAAATTTCGTTAATTCCATTAATCTGTAATTTAAGAAGGGATTTAAAATTTATTGAACAGACACAAGACTTGAAACAATTCTAGAGTTTATTGGAATTTATTATTTACTTTGTAAACATTTAAGTATTGGGGCTACTAATTGTAAGAGTAATCTGTCTTTTTTTTATTACAGACTTAGATGGTTGCCTTTTAGAAAACTGCTGGCCCTGATGTTAAATAAGAAGTCTGGAGTTTAAGTGTGTGTGTGAGACGTSGATAGCAGATGTCCTCCAGCTGATGTCCTTTACGTTGTTTTGCACTAAACACCTGGCTCCTGGCTAAACCTGCTCACCTGCTGCCCTGATTTTAATCTGCTCCATGGATGAACCTCACGGTCTCAAATTGGAGCAGGAACGCACTGACGATGACGATGTTGTTGACACTGACRAGCAGTCATGTTGAAACATGATCCATGGCTCATTGCAACTTGTTTCATGGGAAACAGAGCTCACAAAATGTTCCTTGTTTACTGCACCAAAAATCTATCAGTGCCATCAWATGGACCTAGATTAAACAACGGGGTTGGTCACCATGTGGCACTATAGTCAAAACTGAATAATAMATGTAGACGAAAGTAAAAAGCTAAGCATTGACAGTAAACAGAATTAAATAGCGGTAGCATATATGACCCTCACACATCAGCAACGCAACAATGCACCAGAACAGATTTGTTGTTTTGGGTTGGGGGGGTGGAGGTGTTCATTGGTGGGCCTGATGGATAACCCTTCATCAGAGCTAAACAACAAAAATATCTGAAGCTCATATATTGAATAGTTTTTGAGTTATAAGCATTTTTGTATGTCCAGACACCCCCCTTTATAGATGGAGCCCCCTCCACAAATATGGGGTCTATCAAAACACYGTTGACTGGCACAGTCTAGGTTGAACACATCTACATTCTTGCCAAATTTCATGGTGATTGGTGCCGCCGTTTTTGTGCAATGGTTGATGAAAAATCACAGGAAAATTTTGATTAAAAAAAGACTGTACAAAAACAATATGACCCCCACTTCGTATTTCTATTTGCGTTTCTGACTCGTAAAGCTTGTCGCACAAGGTGTAACGCTGGAAGCCGTAAATTTAACAAATTGAATTCTCACCTGGTGCAAATCATTCATTTTGCAGTGGCGAGGGCTCACGAAGAGCCGACATCAGCAAATAAAAACAGAAGTCAAAGCTCAAAAGCAGAGTTAATCTGTTACTTTTGCCCAACTGTTTTTATGCTAGTCAAGTGAAAAAATTGAACACTTGAAAAATGTGAGTGCAGTCWCCTCGAGTCAGTGAATTTTAGGCCTGTCATGTCAAATTCACGTGCCGACACAACGTGCTGGGTAAATTTAAGAAAAAGTTATGACTTGTTGCAGTATTTTGCAGTCTGGCAAAATCAGATGATTTTTTATTATTATTTTTTTGCAGCCTTCCTGACACACAGTAACATTATAGAACGCTTTTTGAAACGGGTTTTATGATCCATCTCATTACCATGAAGAAGAAATCTTATCAAGTGAAAATTATTTCTTGTTCTCATTTTTATCTCTTGTCTCTGTTTGTGTAACGTGACTCATCACCAGTGTTTCAGCTAATTATTTTAAACCGTTACTTCTTCTTGTCTCTTTCTATAAAACAGCAACTCTGCTCTCTGCCTGTGCACCAGTCCCCTTTGTTACCTCAACTAATTCTGGTATTTTCTCCCTCTGGATCATATTTCCTGATGGATCAGAGATGCATTTTATTTGTGTGGGGGTTTCCAACCAGACAAGGAAAAACAAGAAGCTTTTACTGTCAGAAAAATAGATTTTTGTAAGGTTGACTGAGTGCTTTCTTGTAAAAGTCAGATTTAAAAAGATTTATTATTCTTATTGTATTATTATAATTTTTTTGTTTAGTTAGTCTGTAATACTTTTTAAACATAACAGTTTCTAATAATTTTTAGATTAGTGCATTTGTACTGGACTAAAACCAGGTTACATAATGGCTTAAATACTCTTAATACCTTTTAAATAAAATTTATCAGAAATTTATTCAGTTCTTGTGCATCAGGCCATCATTTCTGACAATTGTTGTCTTAATCCTTTGAGAAACTTTAAGTCATATTTTGCAATAAAGATGCATTATAAGTTTAAAACTTCTAAGAGATTTTTGGCTAAAAATTATTCTAATTTTGTCTTGAATTGTCTGTAATAGGGATGTACCAATATGAAAATTTCAGCCGATATCGATATCCGATAAAATTGTTGGTGTTATGGCCGATAACCRATATTTACCGATATTACACAAACATACAAATTATGTTATACATATACGCAAAAACACACTTGGGTCTTTTTTTTTAATGTAAATAAATGACCAGACCTCTGACATGGCTCCCTACTTCAGTTATTCCTTGCTGCGCAGCATCGATATCACTTATCACGATCAAACAGATGCTGCTCAACCAACCATATCCCTTCCCAAAACAAAAACACAAAGCTAAAAGTGGGAAATCAATATCGGACATTAATGTCGGCCCCGTTTTACATATTGGACCGATACCGATATCAATACCGATGTATCATGCATCCCTAGTCTGTAAAGAAGCAAATGTTATATTTATATTATTTAGATTTTTCCATCAGTATAAAATATGATAATGTTAGTGAACAAATTAAAACAAAAATGTGTCCATTTATCAATTTTAGTTTGATCAAAAATATGCTAATGAAAAAAGTCATCTGCAGTTGCAGATCAGTCTCACATGGAATGATTGTTTTTCTTATTGGAACCCCTTTAGGAATCCTCTGGTTTCTGTGTTTTCCCRTGGCTGATTTAGCAGTTCTCATTGTATACAAGTAACATAAAGGATGTGTTTGGGGCATTTTTCTGCTGTGGTTGATAAGCGTATCTATGGGAAACACTGGCTTTTGTCTGGAATTTGCTGCATTTCACATACCATAAATAGAGATGTACACACAGGTCAAGTGTAACTAGGACAACCCCCCTTTCTTGCTTCCCATCTTTCCTCCCCCCCCCCCCCCCCCCCATTCAACACACAGTCTGCTTGAAAATAGGGAAACAATGTTAATTCAGGCAACAACAGGTTTCCCAGGCTGCTTATTTGGCCAACAGAGYTTCAGTACCCTGTAAAACTACTGTTACTGTCAGCTCAGACCTTATCGCTCACTAGCTGTTCATCAATGACAATTTCAGGTAACCTGGGTAACATGTCGGCRCTCTGTAGCCCCTGTTGTTGCAGTAGCTACCCCAGATCATATATCAGGTGGTAAGGGTACTAAAAATAAGAAACTGTCTCCATTTTGCCCTCTCTTCTGCTGGGAATGCTGTACACTGTTGAAGACTTAAACTAATAGTGACTTCAGATAACCAGATACATATATTTAAATATCAAAAAGCACACAGTGCACATGCAAATAACACACAAATTGAGGGAAGTACACATGGCACTGAATGTGTTCTTGTTCGCAATTTTAAACATGCAAAAAAACATGAAAACCAATTCAGAGAATCTGTCACGTGATGAAAAGGACCAGTGATGAGTAGATGTGCACCGAGAGCAGTTTTCTGGCCGATCGATGATCTTAAAAAAGTCTGACCTGCCGGTTTAGATTTTGACCAATACAGATCTTTTTAAACAGCTGACACTAGCTGTGTTTCCATTGACCATGAAAATGCACAAATTAGAATTTCAAAAATAAATTTGCTCAATGGAAACACGTCAATTTCGAAAAAAAAGTTRTGTTTTTCGACAAAAGGGTTTTGCGCTAGAATGAGGTGGATTTCCGGCTGTATCGAAATTGGTGTATTTCGCAAAACTGCAATGGAAACACTTTTTTCGCATCATGGGAGTCATATGATCAAGAACCAGCTGTTCTACTGGCGCAAAAGACGACGAAGAAGAAAACAGGAAGTAGTAGTAAAATATGGCAAGTAGGRGTCTCTGCGGACGAGTGAGCGTGTCACAAGGAAAGGCGATTCTAAAGCGACACACCTGATTTGACGGACWTTGTTAAAGGGACACTCCTGACTGGACAAGCAAAAAATGGGCAATACCATACAGCACCACCTCATTGGACAAGAATAAAATGGGCATTACTGTACAGTAGGGCTGTGTATTTGCAAGAATTTGGCGATACGATACATATCATGACAGAGGAGTCACAATATGATATATCCCGATATATTGCGATACTATAAGCAAGGCGATATATCCCGATATATTGCGATACTATAAGCAAGGCGATATATCGCGATATAATGCGATTTTTTTTGTCCAAAAATTCTATTTAATAAAAACCTCTTACAGGGGAAAAAAATGAAAAATGAAAATTCATTGTCTCAGAACATTCTAAAATTACATGGACATGCTTTTGATACATTTAGCTGTGTTCTGCTTTGTATGTATTTTATTTTATTTGTTTCATATTTCTTATTTCATCCA
>NW_013953016.1:164361-175041 GCF_001266775.1 Austrofundulus limnaeus | reverse complement strand
TGAAATATCGCGATATTTCAGTGTATTGATATTTTCTTACACCCCTACTGTACAGTACCATTTTTTCTGGAGAACCCTACTTCGGTCACATTTCTCCTGGTTAACCTTAGTGTTGGGGTCAGGGTCAGGTGGTAAAGACATCAAGCAGGATCTAAGGATACTGTCATGTAGGCCTCATAGCCCACAGTGTTTATGCTTTTGACACGCCCACMCTTGTGACACACCCACTTTGATTCTGCAGATAATTCCTTCTCAAATATGGGGTTATATGGGGTTCCACAGGGTTCGGTACTGGGCTGTCTGCTTTTCTCCTTGAATATGCTTCCTCTTGGGTCTATCCTCAGAAAACATGGTGTCGCTTTTCATTGTTATGCTGATGATTGCCAGATATATGTCACTTTGAAGAGAAGTGATGCCTGTTCTCTTAAAACCTTGCTGTCATGTCTTGATGATGTTAAAGCTTGAACAGCACAGACTGGACATTAGGYAGTGCTCACAGCAGAGCAAAAGGGGACAGTGGCTGATTTTCAGACCTTTGTAGAGGTAGATAAAAAGTCAGTCTTTTCCACCAATCTTATCTAAATATCAGCCGATCTACAATCTCCCAAAATTAAGGAAATCTGTGCCAATAAATCGGCTGGCCGATTTATCAGTGCACCCCTAATGATGAGGTGAATCTTGCACAGATGTTCCCTGCAGAAAATAAAACGGTTTAGGATCTATATGCTTATTTRAACTGTGGTAAATTTATATTCAGAAATATTCCCAGTGAACGCAGGCAGACAGCATTAACAGTTACTAACAAATTAATTGTCAGAATGTGAAAAGCTTCTCACAAGAGTCTCCATAACTTTTAGTCAACTTTCTTTTTTCTCCCACAAACCAAGTGTAAAAACGACCTTGCTGGTTTTACACATAGTTCGGTTTAAAACCACAGCATGTTATTTTTACACTTTTGAGTTTTATGTGATTTTCTGCCTGTTTCTTGTCTGCATGTAAAGCTGATGAACTGCAGCTGGAGCTTGTTGGCATGAAGGTTGAAAGTTRTTCTCCTAACCACCGCACTTTGGCCTGACATCAGGAAATAATACTTTTCGTCTGCGCCCTCACTCTATCAGCAAATGGGCTGCATCTGCAGTCAGACGCTGCRTATTTGTTGCCTTTCAGCTGTCGGATCAGAGATAACAAATTTTTCTTACAAATTACTGCTTTTTTTATTTGTAGTTCAGTGTTCTCAAAGTGCCAGCTGTCGGTGCCTGAACCTAGTGTCATAGCCCACAGTCAACCACGCCGACCGACATGAACGATGAGCAGGAAAAGCCTCGCAGTCAACAAGCACGATCTCACAGCTGGGAGCCTCATGCTGAACCCTGACTGTGATTACTCCACTTGAGTCAGCGGTCAGATAAACGAAGGATTTTGTGGTTTCCTTGTGAAGTGAATGAACTATTTGTCTGTACGCAGCTCTGATGAAACAGCTCAGCGGATGGTTGAACAGATAGAGTAATCATTACTTCCTGCTCTTTCATTTTGGAGACACACAGGAAACACTGTGGTTAATGGCATGGATGACCACTGAAACTCATTGTTTTGATTAAAGAGTGTCTTTTTGTAGATGTCCATTAAGTTTTTCGTAATTAAAGATATTAATGGAACAAATAAGTCATCCTTCAAATATAATTATTTATTACCATCCTAATAGCTAACAACACTGTTGAATATCTCACGTTAAACTCCAGTTTTTGTACTAATAAGTACCAGATGTCACTTTCCTCAGATAACCACCAGTGTTTCCCAAAGTTGGGATCCCGAAACATCAAGGTGGGGTCCTGAAAACATTTTCTGAGTTAATTACATTTTTGCCTTAGTTGTTACAAAGGAGTGAGGTTAGTGTATTTAAAATGGATAAATTTACTATAAAAATTGTTACTATGCCCATGTTTAGTTGACCTGATACAAATGTTTATCATCCAAAAATAGTTGGGGGCACAGTTCTCTGCTGCTGTTATTTTGTGGGTCAAAAGCTGAAAAGTTTGGGAACCACTGCACTTTGGTTCCCAAAGTTGGGCTTGGGACCCAATTATGGGTSATGAAGCACCTTGGATAATCTCCAGAAATCAATTTAAAGGGTAATAAAATAATTGCTGTTGTAATATTTCCCTATAATTATTATAAAAACACAAAATAAGTATTTTGTATTTGTGTACAAGCTGTTTAGATAGTCAAAAAGCCTGTGTTTAAGGTTATTAATGAAGTTCGTGTACTCAGACCAGTAATATTTGGGGTCACAAGTTTTTGCCATGGATACTTTATAGGTCAGAAGATAAATAGTTCGGGAACCACTGAAGTTGGTTATTCATACAGTTTTAATAGGAAAATATGTCATCACTTGAACTGTACAATCGTATTTGCTCTGTTGGAATTTGAAAAGATGTGACGCCATATATCCAGGAAGAGAACAGAATCAACACAACTCAAATCACTTTTGGTTATATTTGGATTACGTTGATATCTTTCCTGTTAGTCAATCATTTTGCTCTTATTCTCATGCATTGCCTGGTCAAACTTGTCTGTCAGGGYGAATAGAAAGCAAGAAGACAAAAGGTTTCTGGTTGCCATGAAACCTGATTAGCTAGCTGTAAAAATGGGTGCTCAGACATGATTGTGTTTCTTCCAGACGAGTATTAAATACAGCCTGGATCAAACAATAAGTATTTGGAATGGAAGTCAGTGGTTGTCTCACCASTTTTCATTGCTGTGTAGATGGTTCCAAGTTGTGCAAAATTTGGTCAGAGACACATATTTGTTTTTGGTATGGTGTTTGTTAGTTTGCAGACAGTGTTAGTAAGAGAAATGTGTGGGAGGGAAAATAACTTTGTGCACAAAGTTACATACAAAKTTTCCACATTTACATGAATCTAAAAATAAATGAGCTGAGTCAGAAACATAGTTAATGGTTCATAGAAACATTTATATTTTCATCCAAACTTTAAAAATAGGTTTGTGCATCTTTTCATAAATACATTTGCTTCATCATACAGGATCATACGGAGTACAAATAAGTACAAAGTATATAACTTTAGTATTTCTAAATGACATGGTTTGAGTTTTAACTGGAGAAAATGTTTCAATGTGGACAAATTAGACATTTCTTGTTATCAATTTATGCTGTTTGTTTGTTTGTTTGTTTGTTTGTTTGTTTGTTTGTTTGATGAGAAGATGGTCTCTTGCATATTTTTTTTCATTTATAAAAATTTTCATAGATTACGTTGATAATGGGAAAGCCATAATGTTTTGTGGATTCTTTTCTGCGTTTCTCATTCAAGCTCAATAGAAATAGTCATCTGATTTTGTGTCTAAAAGCACAAATTAAAGGGTTTGCTCAATTATCAAGCACTTTTACCAATAGCCACTTACTGTTCAAATAAAATCYAC
Organism: Austrofundulus limnaeus; assembly: GCF_001266775.1. Taxonomy (NCBI): domain Eukaryota; kingdom Metazoa; phylum Chordata; class Actinopteri; order Cyprinodontiformes; family Rivulidae; genus Austrofundulus; species Austrofundulus limnaeus. Next base: position 171,606 of record NW_013953016.1, on the reverse strand, counting down.
ATTTAAGGAGGAAGTATGTAGGTGCACGACATGTATTGACTGTAATAAGCTCTTTCAGTGACTGAACATTGTTCATCTGCATTTATTACCGTCACATGACAAACACATGTTCACGCTGCTAACCAGGTGTCATTTTTCCCTTTGTCAGCAAAGTTTCTTTACTGTGTGTCACATCTGAGAGGTTAAAGTGTGGCTGTCACAGATTTATGATATTGTCAACATGGAAAAGAAAGCTACTTCCCTTCAGTGGCATTTTGGCTTTTTCTTTTTTTAATTTTCAGTTCCTCTTAAAACCAGCATGTGGCATTAAGCATGAACCAAAACCACAGTACTGTCGAAGCACAGAGGTGTTGAAATGGTTCTGTTTAGATTTGCTCTCAACCAAAGCTTGCTCAGTTGTTTGCCATTCTCCCACAGGACAGGAATCTGACGGAAAGAGATCCATCCCATTGGGTCAAATACTTAAAACATCCTTGTGACAAAATACATAAATGCAAATATTTTTGAGCCAATCATTTATTCCAGTTCCTGCAGTTTTTGGAAACATGCTTACGCACTAGGGCTGTGTATTGGCAAGAATTTGGCGATGCGATACAAATCATGACAGAGGGATCACGATATGATACAGTATATCCCGATATATTGCGCTACTGTAAGCAAGGCGATATATTGTGATATTTTGTGATTTTTTTTGTCCAAAAATTCTATTGAATAAAAACCTCTTACCGGAAAAAAATGAAAAACCAAAATTCACTGTCTCAGAAAATTCTAATATTACATAGACATACTTTTGATACATTTAGGTGTGTTCTGCTTTGTATGTATTTGATTTTATTTGTTTCATATTTATGTTTTCAATTATTGGACTAAATTTGCCAATAAATAGTTTGAAAATATATTTTTGCAGCTTTGTTTTTAATATTAATTTACAATATGGTCACCACTTAATAAGATAGTAAAGTTGCTGCACACAGAATTTCTGGGATCACCTGACCTGCATCCAGAACGTGATTTGCATAACTGTGGGTCGAACAGCAGGGCAGGTCCCTAAAATAAACAGTAAATAAATGGAGAAGCTAAACAACACAGTTAAACCGTTTTTGAAGCGAACACAGCAGGATAAACTTAAAGTATATGGACTTTGATGTGATGAGCTGGACATTGAGAGCAACAGACAGAGTTTTATGTCACGGGGGAGTGCCAAGCTCGCTCGAGGCGATACGCATGCACTATATGCGTAACATGAAGGCTGACTAAAGTTGGAAAAAAGAGCGCACGAGGCACTTAATTTGGCTTAAAATACAGACATTCTGACAAATAATTGACTGTTCATAACCTTAACTCAGCTTAGAAGGCAGAGGGTGTCGGTCTTTTCCGCTCAGATTCAGCTATTGGAGCATGAAGCTAATGTTTACTCACAATGCTAATGCTACCCTTTCTCTGTGGCGCTCAAGAGGTAGAGTAGCCAAATGGATGGCTCACTGCTGCCACCTAGTGGTCAGAGGCTGAACTACAACATAAAAATGAACGGCTGGCAGGAAAGTTGACGTTTTAAACCTTTAAAAAAATTGATACAGGGCTTTAGAATGTCAATACAGTATCGGGAAATGAAATATCACGATATTTCAGTGTATCGATATTTTCTTACACCCCTATTACGCACAGTTATCGTGATGATGATAAATATTTGTTTTGTGCAAACATAAGAATAATGTACAATTAAATACTATAAATAAATAATAAAATAAAAAACTGAAAATTTGCCTCAGTAAATCTAATAAAAACAAAATATACTTTTAAAATGTAAAATAACTATTAAAGGTCTTAACAGACCCCTGGATGGACAGCTTGTATCAGAGATTTTAGATGCAGTCCGATATAATCCGATATTCATTTTCTGGCTAATATTGGACCGATATCAGATCAGGACCCCCTCGTTTTTATATTTTAATGGATCTAAACATAACTCCTCATTCATTCTCATTTATCTGTATTTAGACCTGCTTTGAGTCACATGGTTTGTGTGGTGAGTCAGATTTGTGCGCTTGTTATTTCTTGCAGTGGTTTCTGGTTCCACAGGTTTAAAAAAAGGCAGAGAAACAGATTAAAAGATTCTTCAATACGAATCAAACATTTTCCAGCTGAATGGGYGTGTGTGCTCACGGGGTGGAGATAAAACAGAGTAAACAACTAATTCAGACAGAAGTAATTCAGTTACAACACTGCTAGAAATGTGGGTCGTTTGAGGCTGACTGTTGTTTCGTCTAACCGCTATAAAATTGTCGCTTAACAACATTTGAGCTATAAGATACATAAAGAGACAATAAGCAAATATTCAGGACAGACCCGTTAAAACATTTTTGTGTTTGAAGCCTGATTTGGGAGGTGAAATGAYGCCGAGTGTTTTTGTTTGTGAGGCATTTCTAAAATGCCCAAACACAGATTTAGACTAATGGGATGGGGAAAAGCTTTTTGTGATTGCTCTCTGGGGACTCTTTACCCACTAAATGAAATAAAACAAGTAGAGGTAAAATTAGTAAAGCAGGAGAAGCCGGGCCGTGCTGGCCCTGCCTGCAGTGCAGTAAAGGAGMTTTCAGCACGCCTCCTGTTTGTTTTGCCCTTAGATGGTAGTTGGACAGTTTTCAAAACGCTGACCTTATTGTAACAAATCCAAACGGTTTCAACTCCAGATGCTCTCCAAAGGCAAAGTGAAGGAGCACATTTGTGTCTAATATACAAGAGTATAAAGTCGAAGTGATTACCTTCTTATATCATCAAAAGAGTTTAAGAATTTGAAATAAATCTACACAATGTGACTTGTTTAGCATGTCTGTTCAGGTCTAATGTTCTTCWTAGCTTCCTCTTGTTTTTCCTACCTCCCCTCCTAGAATTAACTCCTCCTACCTCTCTCCTTTTTTTTGCTTCCAGCACACAAAAACACACATCCCATGACAGCTCCCTACCACACAGAGTTGTGCTTTCTGTGTACAGGAGGGGGTTGTTTCCTTAGAGGAAGATGAAACAAACACACACACAGTGCAGACAGGGCCTGGGGGGGTTGCATAGCGATGCCAGTGTTTCAGACAAGTTGACGTTTCCCACCCTGTGTCTGCCATGTGTGCATCGCTGTGCAAGTGTGTTAGCATTCTGCTGTGTTAGGTCCACGGTGTGTAATTAGCCTGTTGTTTTAGCAGCATTTTTGCTGCTAATTATCTTGGTTCTTATTGAGGAATGCTTGCRTTCTGTCTGGCTATTTGAGTGGCTTTGGTGTGGCTGTTTGATTGGTCTTGACGTTGTTTTCTTGGTGAAGTCTGCTTCATTCACTTTTTGTGGCCGTCTGGGTTGCTATACAGACAAATGATAGTTCCCAATCCAAATTTAGGCAGCCATGCTCCTCAGTCCACGTTTTTTCCCCGCAGATCTGAGAACCGGAACCAAAAGATGTTGTCATTTCCCCGGTGAGCCAGTCTGCTCAGCTTGCCACAAACTAGCAAGTGAGCTCATACTCTTATTACTTATTCATAGACTCACTCCGTCGCACAGACTGACGCAATCAGAAATGCTGCTAAAAAAGGGAGAAAAAAGGCATGCATGCTGGAGAGGCTAGTGAGAGGAGCCTGCAGGCATCAAGACGAGCAGGATGCAGTTAACCCCTAATGACTCTGTGTAACACTTTGGAGATCAGCTCTTTGTTCTTTAATGTCTCAGTGGCACATATTTGAATGAAATCTTTGTTATTTTTATATTTTTTAAGGCACGTCTCAATGAAGGTCTTCTTTGTTTGTCTGTGTCTCTTTCCTGTCCTTCAACCAGCCGGTCGAGGCAGATGGTCTCCTGTCCCGAGCCTGGTTCTGCTGGAGGTTTCTTCCTGATTAGCAGGGAGTTTTTCCTCTCCACCGTTTGCTCAGGATGGGAGACTGTGATGAAGTGATTCAACACAATCTGCTGGCTTCTTCTTTAGATTGTTCTTTTTATGTACAGTGCCCTGAGACAACGTATGTTGTGACTTGGTCCTATGTAAATAAATTTGAACTTAAACTTGAACTTGAAGGAAATGTAGTAATGTTGGATATCACCAGTTYCCTTTCTGATTCTGATACCAAGATTTCAGTAGTTTAGTTACTTTCTATTGAGTTCCTGTTAATGATATATATTACCTAAAATGAATGAAGTAGCAATATTTTGATTAGGGATGCACAATATATCCGCATTAACATCGGTATCGGACGATATTGGTAATTTTTTAGAATATTGGTATCGGTAAGTAATATTGGTATCCAATAAGTAAAACTGGGCTGATATTAACCTCTGATATTGATTTCCCAGTTTTTAGTTTAGTGTTTCTGTTTTGGGAGGGAAATGGTTGGTCGAGTGGTATCTGTTTGATTGTGATMGTGATAGTGACACTGCTCATCCAGGAATAAMTGAACTAGAGAGCCATGTCAGCGGTCTGGTCATTTTTTTGTACGCTATCCTAAAAAGATAGAAGTGTATTTGTGTTTATATATATAAATAAATAGTTTATATATAAATAAAGTGTGTGTTTGTGGAATATAACACTAATAATAATATTGGAGATCAATATTGGCAGAAATTTTCATATCGGTGCACTAGAGCAGGGGTTCCGTAACTTTTTGGGACTGGCGACCCCTTACAAGGGTGAAAAATTTCCAGGGACCCCCTCATAAACCCCGTGCTGTTTTAAAAATAATTTACTGTCATTTTGACCCCTGAATTCCATGAGAAAGATGGTTTTTATTTGGTTTAGTGTGTCTGTTTTACTAGTGCATCATTCCCCATATGCCATACCATACCATACCATACCATACCATACCATACCATACCATACCGTAAATGAAATGGTACAATTAACAATTTATTGAATTTTTTTTAGGACCCCCAATATATAGTTTGCAGACCCCAGTTTAAGAACCTCTGCACTAGAGCATAAAGTTCTGGTATCAGTGGTATCCATACTTCATCRATCCACACATCACTGGAAACTGACACTGGGTTCTTATTGACCAACTATGGCTCCATGTTTTATTGCTCCACAGTTTAGGCGTGCCAAGGTCCTGTTGTTCTCAGCATATTCCTCAACAAATGGCTGCTTCTGGCAGCAGAACTGCTTGTTTTCCGTTGTTGATTTAGATCAGTTTTCGCCTGCAGTTTCTAGTGGAAATATGATCCAGCGTTACAAATTCGAGTACACTTTTAGTGGACCTCAGTGGGCAGTGGTCAAATAAACATTGCAGTAGTAAAASTGCACCGGACATCCAAATAAATAGCTTATCAGTTTAAATGGTGTCTTATGATGGTTTATTGACAATAAAAGTGTTTGTATGGGTGTGTATGTCTGATGCTTGCCACTGGACAAAATCTGACCATTAAATACTTCGAATGATATCTAGTACTAATAGCGCACGCTTTTCCACAGTTGCTCACTTTGTTACTTTAATGCCCAAGTAATAAAAGCAAAGCTTGAACAAAATACCAAACTTCAATAAAGTCTAAGTCAGCATCTTGCCAAGGAAGGTAAACAAACAGATTGAGGCAATGATCTCAGGYCCTTACCTAACATCTACCAACAAGTTTGTTTTTCCTGTATTTTTCCAGACACTGAAAAGTCAAAAAGAGCTTAAAAAGGCAATGATGTATAGCAGGAATGAGACTCTTCTTGTTATGTTTGTGTTKAGCAGTAACTGGGCAAACACAGCTGTTCTCCATTTTCTTGCATCTGCTTTTGTCATTCTTATTTCTCCAGGTCTTGGTTTGTGTCAACATACATGTAAAGGCTGTTTAAATATCATATACAGACTCATGTCTTTTTAATAAGAAGTTACCACTGTTACGGGCCCACCTCTACCTGAATGTGTTGTTTGTGTCCGTGTGCCCTTGGATTTGTGTTTCTAAACTCCAAATAAAAAAAAARGAAAAACAAAGCCTGATTAAAATCGAGAGCTAGGTTGTTTCGTGTTCGTAACTGGAAAGATCCAGATTTGATCTCAGCTGGAAACTGAGTTTTAGAAGCACCCGAGCAGAACCTGACCCTTCTTTATTTCTTGGAAGAGGCAAGTGTGACCCTTTATGCAAAGCACCATAACGTATCTTCACAGCAGGCCACCCTCGCGCTCGCAGAGGGTGGCGGGGGGGGCAGCCATGATGCAGTTTACTTGGCATCTGAAAACACATTTCCTCAAAGGTATTTTTAATCTGAAAAGAGCTTCACTGAGTGAGCAGTGGTGTTAAGAGCACAGCAGACAGTTTAAGTTTCACTTTCACTTTCACCTGAGAGCCTGCAGGAGTCATGGGCGGGGTGTGTGGGGTGGCGGGTGGAGAAGTGGGCTCTGCCATGAGGAAGTTCAGCTTAAAGACACGTCCCAGGGGCATTTCTGGTACCAAAAGGTGTTTCTGGTCCCAAAAGGTGTTTCTGGTCCCCACCTGTCGTTTTGCTCCTCAGCATGGCTTCCTAAAAACACTGCAGGATTTCTCAAACACGCATAAATGAGTCAGAGCAAGGCTTTGGACATGTTTTTTTTTTTAGAGTATAACATTATAACATGATATAAAACTCAAAAAGTTGATTTTACATGATATTGCCCCTTTAAAATACATTTTAGCTCAGGTGATTCGGTAACTTTCTGACCCTGTAGGGTCTCATTTTGTTAGCCTGGTTTGTTTCTCTGCAAATCGCCCTGAAATTAAAGTTTTTATCGTTCCATCCAGGAGGAAAATGCCTCCCGTCACACCAATCTGTGTTCTTTGTGTTTGCTTTTATATGTCACACATACAGATTAGTGTTTTTTCATTCTGTATCAGCTGAATGTCTTTTAATCTAGTTTGACGACAAAACAAACGCCACTCTTCAGTTGAAGGTAGAATATTTTGTATTTAATGTGTCTAAAATGTGTTTGTTTGTTTTTTTCTTTCTTTTCTGCAGGACCAGTTTGAAAACCTGGACAAACACACTCAGTGGGGGATCGACTTTCTGGAGCGCTATGGAAAGTTTGTCAAGGAAAGACTGGAGATAGAGCAGAATTATGCCAAGCAGCTACGGTATAACAAGTCACACACAAACAAAAGAAAAAAATAAATAAATATAGGGACATTAACCGTGAACAGATTTACAAGACATTGGGCCTCATGCAAGAACCGTTCGTACGCACAGATTTGTTCTTAAATTGGGGGGTGCACGGTGCGCAGCGCTGCGGCTTCTGAATAAATGAAAATGATTTAACACAGTTG
>NW_013953016.1:161840-164043 GCF_001266775.1 Austrofundulus limnaeus | reverse complement strand
TCATCCCGGCCGCTTCGCACTCGGCCGCGAACCGCTCCAGCGAGAGCTGCAGATCTCGTTCCGATGAAGCCAACAGGGAACAGATTTACAAGACATTATTCTAAAAACATTTTCTGCAAGATTATTTGATGCAAACTCTGCCAGAATTTACTCTCATCTAAATATTTATTAATATTTTGCATGGAAAAAACTGCACATAAATCCTCAATGAAACAGTCCCACAAATTCAAAAATGTAGCTTGTAAAAAACATACCATACGTCACTGAGTAGCTGTTTAAGGCATTATACCCTGATGTGGTTTGGCTACTTTTGCACCTGGCAGCATTAGTAATTATGGTTTTTACATCAATTAAATCATCTTGTTCTCATTGCTTCTAATATAGGTTATAAAGCTCTTTCAGCAGGTAAAATAAACATTTTAACAAGTATGAACTCAGCTCATTTATTGGATGTTAAAAATGTCTCGTAAAAATGTTCAAATGCAGATTTAAGACAGTCATCTGCAGTGCAAATCTTAATGTATTGAAGTGAGTGAGATGAATATCAATGTGATTATTTATTATTTATTCTATTGCTGCAGCTACTTCACAGCTAAAAGAAGCACAAACCCAGTAAACCTCATTTAAAAACCAGTTTGTTCCCTGTGGAGAATTATTATCACAAGAGATAATCTCCACTGAAAACATAACAAACGCACACATGAAGCGCTCGAAGTTTAGGAACAAAAATACTGATGTGTCTGTGTGGAATAAATCAGACAGAGACTTTGACTGATAACAGATTCACCTGCTCTCAGCTGAATTCATTCAGCTCATTACTGGACTCYGTTTTCTCTGAGCCTGAGGGAGCAAACAGGCTTTGATGTTTCRATCTTTGATTCATCTTTAATAATACGCTCCGTTCCTTTCTTTGTGTAGTGGCTCTGAGTGAGCGTCTATCTCTCTATTAGGATTAAAATATCAGATGTCTGAGCCTCTAAATCAATCAGTCAAATTTATTTGTATGGCAAATTTCAGCAACAAGGCAGTTCAAAGTGCTTCACTCTATAAAAACATGAAAATTACAAAGTCATAGAACACACAGTTAACAGTTTGTCAAGTGCAATCGTTACACATCAAAATGTTGATTAAATCAGCTTTCTTCTCATCTAGAAACCTCGTGAAGAAATACTGTCCAAAACGTTCCAAAGAAGAAGAGCCAAGGTGAGTAACCTGAAGTTAATTATTCTGCTTTKTAATCTTGTGATACATTTTACTCTTAATGACTAATTTCTGACAGGCTGTTTGAAAGACTTGGACCTTATTCATACAGAAACACAAAAACAATCTTTTTAAGGCTGTAATGCTGTAAATGCACCAAAACAGGAAACAAGACAGGGAGCGTGTGCATAATGCCGGGTTCACACCAAACACGTTTTGAGCAGCAAAAATGYGCCCAACGCCTCAAGTTGGACACACTACGTTCAGACCGGGCCGCAGACTAGACGTACGTCTGAATGGGAGGAGCGTCTTGTTTTTTTCCGGTCTGTCTTAATGGCGGATGAAATAAAGATGAAACAAAGAAAATGGCTTTGCTTTATTTACTGAAAGCAAGTGAACGTTGTGCTCATGAGATAATTCACCAGATAATTTAGAGGCGGTCTGTTTGGTGAGTTCACTCCAGGAGCTGCGAACTGACAAACTATTTTTTTTGTCTCGAGCCCAGTTAAACACACGTCCACCATATACTTTGCGTGTAAACTGCTGCTTCAGCTGCTCAAACTGTGTCCAGTGTGTACCCGGCCTAAAGCTTACATACTGGGTGCAAACTGTAAACAAAATTAGATACTGCATAGCGGGAGCATATATGACCCCAACACTCCCCAAAAAAATTAATTCAAAAAAAAGATGCAAAGCACCAGTCACCAGAACAGATTTATTGTTTTGAGTGGGAGTCTGGGGAGTTGGCTCATTGATGGGCTCGATGGACAGCCCTTCATCAGAGCTAAACAACAAAAAAAGAGAAAAACCTGAAACTCCTATGTTGAATAGTTTTTGACTTGTAAGCATTTTTGTATGTTCAAACACTCCCTTTTTTTTAGATGGAACCCCCTACTCAAATATGGTAAATGGTAACAGGACTGTATAGCGCCTTTCTATCCATCAGGGACACTCAAAGCGCTTTACACTGCAGATATTCACCCATGCACACACACATTCACAC